>NC_091369.1:2948299-3000799 GCF_038502225.1 Cherax quadricarinatus
GTAAGGCAGGTACTATACATAGCTTGAAGAAGAGGTATGATCAAGCTCATTGAGCAGGGAGAGAGTGGACCTAGTAGCGACCAGTGAAGAGGCGGAACCAGGAGCTATGAATCGACCCCTGCAACCACAACTAGGTGACTACACACACACACACACACACACACACACACACACACATCCCAGGGTTATGCATATCAGCCTCACATAGAACACTACATTTCATAGTTCCAGGAGGTGGATCTCAACAAAAAACTCCCACTGGCTGCATTATTGATGTCACTGGGCTTTCCAGACTCCAGGAACCATACAGGGAATCCATCCTGGCATCACGAACGCAGCAAGTTGCGTGGGGCGAGAACGAATGGATTTATTCGGGCGGTGTGATACGAATCACAATCGTGTGGTTGTGTTTGGTGGCTGTGAGGAACGTAACCAGAGCCATCTAGTGGCGGTGTAGAACTATGGATCATCTGGTGGTTGTTATGTGCGCTGTGGTATTCTGATTTGTTAGAGTTGGTTGGCCAGATGGTCCACTGCTACCACTACTACTGCTACTACTATTATACTACGAATACTGCTATTACTACTACTACTGCTACTACTATACTACTACTACAACTACTGCTGCTGCTGCTACTGCTACTACTACTACTAATACTAATACTTCTACTACTACTATACTACCACTGCTACTACTACTACTAATACTACTGCTACTACTACTGTACTACTACTACTGCTACCACTACTACTGCTACAACCGCTACTACTGCTGCTATTACTGCTACTATTATTATTATTACTACTACTACTACTACTATTAATATTACTACTATTGCTACTATCTGGAGTGTACCCGGAGGGTATTCCGGGGATCAACGTCCCCGCGCCGGTCCACAACCAGGCCTCCCGGTGGATCAGGGCCTGATCAACCAGGCTGTTACTGCTAGCCACACGCAGTCCAATGTACGAACCACAGCCCGGCTGATCCGGCTTTAGGTATCTGTCCAGCTCCCTCTTGAAGGCAGCCAGGAGCCTATTGGTAATTCCTCTAATGCTTGATGGGAGGCTGTTGAACAGTCTTGGGCCCCAGACACTTATGGTGTTTTCTCTTAGTGTACCAATGGCGCCCCTACTTTTAATTGGGGGTATTTTGCATCGCCTGCCCAGTCTTTTACTTTCGTAGGGAGTGATTTCTGTGTGCAGATTTGGGACTATTCCTTCCAGGATTTTCCAAGTGTAGATTATGATATGTCTCTCCCTCCTGCGTTCCAGGGAGTACAAGTCAAGTGCTTCCAAGCGTTCCCAGTAGTTAAGGTGCTTGACAGAACTTATACGTGCAGTAAAGGATCTCTGTACACTTTCTAGATCTGCGATTTCACCTGCTTTGTATGGAGATGTTAATGTACAGCAGTATTCCAGCCTAGAGAGAACAAGTGATTTGAAAAGGATCATCATGGGCTTGGCATCTCTCGTTTTGAAAGTTCTCATTATCCATCCTATCATTTTCTTTGCACGTGCGATCGTGGCACTGTTGTGATCCTTGAAAGTGAGATCCTCAGACATTACTACTCCCACTGCTGGTATCACCACCACTCTCTCCCCCTCCCCCTCCACCTCCCCCTCCCCCTCCCCCTCCCCCTCCCCCTGTCCCCACACAATAATATACATTAATATTTTACGAGAAATAAATTCACATTTCGAGAAAAATAAAACATAACTTTTGTCATTATATTATGAACGATACTGAGAACCTTCTGTCACCCCCCCCGCCACACTCACACACACACACACACACACACACGCACACACACACACACACACACACACACACACACACACACACACACACACACACGCACACACACACACACACACACACACGCACACACACACACACACACACGCACACACACACACACACACAGGAGCTCGGACTCGACCCCCGCAACCTCAACTAGGTGAGTACACACACACACTCACACACGCGCGCGACGTAAAATACTGCGAGGAATTGACAAGGTGGACAGAGACAGGATGTTCCAGAGATGGGACACAGCAACAAGGGGTCACAACTGGAAGTTGAAGACTCAGATGAATCACAGGGATGTTACAAAGTATATCTTCAGTCACAGAGCTGTCAAGAAGTGTAATAGTCTGGCAAGCGACGTAGTGAGGCAGGAACCATACATAGTTTTAAAGACGAGGTATGATAAAGCTCATGGAGCAGGAAGAAAGAGAACCTAGTAGCGAACAGTGAAGAGGCGGGGCCAGGAGCTATGACTCGACCCCTGCAACCACAAATAGGTGAGAACAAATAAGTGAGTCCATAAATAGGAGGTCGAATTCTCTGAGGCAAAGCAGATATCAGAGACAGCCCATGTCACAACCCACGTGTCATGGGCTACCAATGATACCTTCTGCCTTGCCTTAGAGAATTTCACCACCTATCTATTGCTGTCTTGCAACATTGCATAGCTCCTGACAACGTACGAGAGTGCGAAAGATCTTGAGCTAAAGATTTCCGACCCCACATGGCTTGTTCTGCATTGTTATGATCGCCTGTTTGCTATTGTATTGCACCAGACAACACATATAGAAACATTATGCTGGTGTTTCTTGTTAGTAAAGGAAGGATCTTGAGCTGGAGCCAGCTACTCTCTTTTGCTTATTTTCATCCTAGTGTAAACATGCAAAAAACGATTGATTATGGTGCCAGGGTTGAGGTACAAAAACATGAAGGTTGCCACAGGCTGGGTGAAACCAGTGTTTGTCAGTAATAAAGAGTTGAAAGTAGAGTAGGTGGCTACCAGGAAGGTGTGTGTGTGTGTGTGTGTGTGTGTGTGTGTGTGTGTGTGTGTGTGCTCACCTATTTGTGGTTGCAGGGGTCGACGCATAGCTCCTGGCCCATCCTCTTCACTGATCGCTACTACGTCCACTCTCTCCCTGCTCCATGAGCTTTATCAAACCTCTTCTTACAACTATGGTTCCTGCCTCCACTACATCACTAGCCAGTTTGTTCCACCTCCTGACAACTCTGTGACTGAAGAAATACTTCCTAACATCCCTCTGACTCATCTGAGTTTTTTACTTCCACTTGTGACCCCTTGTTGCTGTGTCACATCTCTGGAACATCCTGTCTCTGCCCACCTTGTCAGTTATAGAATACTGAGAGGAATTGACAAAGTGTGGTTATTATGTCCCCCCTATCTCCCCTGCCCTCCATTGTTGCCAGATTAATTTCCCTTAACCTCTCCTCGAAGGACATACCCATTAGCTCCGGGACTAGTCTTGTTACAAACCCTTGCACTTTTTCTAATTTCTTGACGTGCTTGACCAGGTGTGGGTTCCATACTGGTGCTGCATACTCCAGTATGGGCCTGACGTACACGGTGTACAGTGTCTTGAATGACTCCTTACTCAGGTGTCGAAAAGCCATTCTTAATAATAATAATAACCTTCATTTCTATAGGTACACGATACAACTTATACAGACCATAGCTGACATCAATGACATACTACTATATAGAAAGCCCCTTGTTATGCAGAGCACTTCGGGAAAATTAGGTCAATTTTTTCCCAGAATGCTACCCATACCAGTTGACTAACACCCAGGTACCTATTTTACTGTTAGGTGAGCATGGACAGCAGGTGTCTTAAGGAAACACACCCCAGTCTTTCCACCCGTACCGGGGACCGAACCACGAACCTCACTGCGTGAGATGAGTGCGCTACCAACCCAGCTATGGTGATACATCACCGGGCCCTGATGCTGTTGATGTGAGATGATTTACCATGAAGCTCAATAGTCCCTAATTAGTCGTCGTTTGAGTGGTTGAGTGAGCCAATTAGCTGGTTAATGGGGGATTTAAAGCGTTTTGCTTTTTTTTGGGGTTATCCTGGTAGGTAATCTACACATATGTTGCTATGTATAATAATTTACATGTGTTTATGTATACCTGGATAAACTTACTGTGTATATTATACAAACGCAAATTTGTATTTTTTTGCGAAGGTTATACAATGTGTGATTTCACGTTTTATGAGAATGTTATTAAATACCGAGAAATTTCACTAAGATACCTGAGCATTCTTAGCAGTTGGCTCCTGATCCCTGTGTTAGGTACAAGGACATAGGTACAACCAATGTGACATTTTATTGTGGCAACGTTTCGCTCTCCAGGAACTTTGTTAAGCTTACCAACATTAATTCACCATCCTTCTGTCTATTGTAAACATTGCTGAGAAGGTTAAGCTGTGTCTGTAAATTAAGCTGTGTCTGTAAATTAAGCTGTGTCTGTAAATTAAGCTGTGTCTGTAAATTAAACTGTGTCTGTAAATTAAGCTGTGTCTGTAAATTAAGCTGTGTCTGTAAATTAAGCTGTGTCTGTAAATTAAGCTGTGTCTATGAATTAAACTGTGTCTGTAAATTAAGCTGTGTCTGTAAATTAAGCTGTGTCTGTGAATTAAACTGTCTGTAAATTAAGCCGTGTATGTAAATTAACCTGTGTCTGTGAATTAAGCTGTGTCTGTAAATTAAGCTGTGTCTGTGAATTAAGCTGTGTCTGTAAATTAAGCTGTGTCTGTGAATTAAGCTGTGTCTGTAAATTAAGCTGTGTCTGTGAATTAAACTGTGTCGGTAAATTCAGCAAAGCTGTTGTTAACCTAGCAACAATCCATAGCTCCTGACGACGCACAATGCGCAGAAGTTAACCTAAAGATTGTTAGCGGAATATTAGACATGAAGACTCTTGTTCTTAACTGCATATGCAACTAGGGAAGACAAGGCCCCGCTGCACGTGTTGCAAGAGTGAGTAACATGCATTAGCATGCAGGGATGAGTATTAAAGATATATTTCTCTCATCAGCACCTTCATTCTTCGAGCTGTTAATGCTAGTGCATGTCTTACTATCACTGTTGTGAGAGATACTCAGGGATGCTCTCTCACGCACCCACAAGTTGATGCTGTAAACAGTCTTAGAACGTAGCCACAGCCATACTGGTAGCCATAGCCATACTGGTAGCCACAGCCATACTGGTAGCCACAGCCATACTGGTAGCCACAGCCATACTGGTAGCCACAGCCATACTGGTAGCCACAGCCATACTGGTAGATACAGCCATACTGGTAGCCACAGCCATACTGGTAGCCACAGCCATACTGGTAGCCACAGCCATACTGGTAGCCACAGCCATACTGGTAGCCACAGCCATACTGGTAGCCACAGCCATACTGGTAGCCACAGCCATACTGGTAGATACAGCCATACTGGTAGCCACAGCCATACTGGTAGCCACAGCCATACTGGTAGCCACAGCCATACTGGTAGCCACAGCCATACTGGTAGATACAGCCATACTGGTAGCCACAGCCATACTGGTAGCCACAGCCATACTGGTAGCCACAGCCATACTGGTAGCCACAGCCATACTGGTAGCCACAGCCATACTGGTAGATACAGCCATACTGGTAGCCACAGCCATACTGGTAGCCACAGCCATACTGGTAGCCACAGCCATACTGGTAGATACAGCCATACTGGTAGCCACAGCCATACTGGTAGCCACAGCCATACTGGTAGCCACAGCCATACTGGTAGCCACAGCCATACTGGTAGCCACAGCCATACTGGTAGCCACAGCCATACTGGTAGCCACAGCCATACTGGTAGCCACAACCATACTGGTAGCCACAACCATACTGGTAGCCACAGCCATACTGGTAGCCACAGCCATACTGGTAGCCACAGCCATACTGGTAGCCACAGCCATACTGGTAACCACAGCCATACTGGTAGCCACAGCCATACTGGTAGCCACAGCCATACTGGTAGCCACAACCATACTGGTAGCCACAGCCATACTGGTAGCCACAACCATACTGGTAGCCACAGCCATACTGGTAGCCACAGCCATACTGGTAGCCACAGCCATACTGGTAGCCACAGCCATACTGGTAGCCACAGCCATACTGGTAGCCACAACCATACTGGTAGCCACAACCATACTGGTAGCCACAACCATACAGGTAGCCACAGCCATACTGGTAGCCACAGCAATACTGGTAGCCACAACCATACTGGTAGCCACAACCATACTGGTAGCCACAACCATACAGGTAGCCACAACCATACTGGTAGCCACAACCATACTGGTAGCCACAACCATACTGGTAGCCACAACCATACAGGTAGCCACAGCCATACTGGTAGCCACAGCCATACTGGTAGCCACAGCCATACTGGTAGCCACAACCATACAGGTAGCCACAACCATACAGGTAGCCACAGCCATACTGGTAGCCACAACCATACTGGTAGCCACAACCATACTGGTAGCCACAACCATACAGGTAGCCACAGCCACACTGGTAGCCACAGCCATACTGGTAGCCACAGCCATACTGGTAGCCACAGCCATACTGGTAGCCACAACTATACAGGTAGCCACAACCATACAGGTAGCCACAGCTATACTGGTAGCCACAACCATACTGGTAGCCACAGCCATACTGGTAGCCACAGAGGGAAACACAGGAGACATCGTCAAATCAACAGTACAAAACTCCAAGGATATAGGACGGTTATCCCTCAGTGACAGTCGTGGGAAAGAAGTGAATAGTTCAAATTCAAATTCAAATTCAAATTCAAAGTTTATTCTCTATAAGTATTACAATGCTGAGTTTACAGAAATTTGGTTATTGTTGGTTTACATGTAGTAAAATAATGATTACAGAGTGTACCACTAGAACGCTTAGCATGGCTAGGCATTTCGGGCAGACTTAGTTTTATTCTTAATTGTAAAATATTACAAATTATGAGGTAAGTTGGTATTATGGCTAAGTGACTAAATACTAGTTTGTGAGTTTAGCAATGTGAATGCTTTTGTTTTGGCACAGTACATAGTTTCAGTATTGGAGTATCACAGGATTCATTATTTTAAGATTGAGATTAATATTTCTGTTTATGGTCAAATGGGTGAGTGAGTGTAAGTGTGAACCATCAGGCGGTATTCGTATTATTTGACGGGGTGTATCAGGGAGATAAGATGTTTTCTAATGGTAGTTTTGAAGGTGATGAATGTGTCTGCAGTTCTAGAGTTCTCAGGTAGGGTATTCCAGATTTTAGGGCCTTTGACATACATTGAATTTTTGTAAAGGTTTAGTCGGACACGGGGAATGTCGTAGAGATGTTTGTGTCTGGTGTTATGCCTGTGGGTTCTGTCACAACTATCAAGAAAGCGTTTTAGGTCAAGGTTGATATTAGAGTTTAAGGCCCTGTAGATGTAGATTGCACAGTAATAAGTGTGGATGTACTGAACTGGGAGTAAGTTTAGATCTATGAAGAGTGGGGGGGGTGTGTTGCCAGGGATGGGATTTAGTGATTATTCTTACTGCAGCTTTTTGTTGAGTTATTATTGGCTTTAGGTGTGTTGCTGCAGTTGATCCCCAAGCACAAGTAGCATAGGTGAGGTATGGATAAATGAGTGGTATAGTGTGAGAAGGGCATTTTGCGGCACGTAGTATCGTATCTTGGAGAGGATCCCAACCGTTTTGGATACTTTTTTGGCTATATGCTGGATATGGGTGCTGAAATTCAGGTTGTTGTCAAGGTATAAGCCTACGAATTTCCCCCCATTATTTCTGGTAATTAGAGTGTTGTCAATCTTAATGTTAATTTGTGCATCTCCTGCTCTGCTACCAAACATAATATAGTAGATTTTGTCAGTGTTAAGCGTAAGTTTATTGGCTGTCATCCAAGTCGATATTTTAATCAGCTTCTCATTCACAATGGTGTTGAGGGTGGCAAGATTAGGGTGAGAGATGACATAAGTCGTGTCATCAGCAAAGAGAATGGGTTTCAGGTGTTGGGATACGTTTGGAAGGTCATTGATGTATATGAGGAAGAGCAGGGGACCAAGGACACTTCCCTGCGGTACTCCAGTATCAAGTGGCTGTGTTGCTGATGCTGTGTCTTTAATGGTGACGTACTGATACCTATTAGTAATGTAAGATTTGAAATAAGCAAGCGCATGGCCTCTTATACCGTAGTGATCAAGTTTGTGGAGTAGTTAAACAGTCAAGGTTAATGTTTTAGTAGCTGACATATATTCAGCTGACCAGTGTACAGTGAGAGAATCATAGCAGAAAATGACAAATATATCTATAAACTCAAGGAAAGTCAGGTTCTAGGTGGCGTTTACTTCCCTCAGTGTTTTAAAAATGGCTGAGTCAGCAGACCAGGTCAGGCAGTCAACAACACGACACAACCCCCGATAAATGAAATTGAGAGGATTTGAAAGGATAAAACCATTGATTAAACCTTTCTGGTCTACCAGAATGGAAAGGAGTTAGAAGTTAATAGGTGAAACCGGACTGTGAAGTGAGGTGGGAAGGGGAGTGTGTAATAAGGGGTTAACTGAAAGGGGTTTGTGAAGTTAAGGTAAAATTGAGCAGTGAAGAGGGTTTTGAAGAGGAAATTTTACTAGTAATTCAGTGTGATTGCTAAAGCAGATACTAAGTGTACTAGGTGACTGGAAGAGAGAAATAAATATTGTTGTATATGAGTAAAAGAGTGAAGAGTGATAATGGCAGGCATTAGGGGGGTACAGGCTGCCATAATTATATTTATCTTTCTCCTTCAATTCCATGAAGAAAGAAATCAGTCATGGGGGCTGGAAAAGGTGAATGGAGTAACAGCGCCCTGGACAGTAAAAGCCCAACAGTTGCCATCCTACCAGAAAAGTAAATGTCACTATCGCCGCAAGGTATGGCAACACCGCATACCCAAACAAAAACAGTGGCACACAGCTCTTATTGTAGCGCTCTTAAGTGGTGATATCCAAATTAATCCAGGACCTCAAACTATTGTTCAGAGGCAAAACAGACAGATAAATGACGGCGATAATGACGGTCTAGTAGCTAGGAATGATAACCTTAACTCCATGTGTAATGCATACATAGGTCAATGTGAGACAATACAGCCATTATTATCTCAAACACTACCAAACAAGTGCATACACTGTACTAAAGTACGAATGAAAAACAGAAAAGGCACCTTATGTAAAATGTGTAAGGGGTGGGTGCATGATGGATGTATGTACAATTATAGCAACGGTGCCAGAATTCACTTTGTGTAACAAATGCACTTTGGCACAGTTACCCTTTAGCAGTGATGACATTGATTTATCTAATTTTAATACATATGACCCATTGCCATATACTGACGATTATAATTGTTTTATGAAAACAGGCCTTCACTTTATTCATGTCAATGCAAGATCACTTCTTCCTAAATTGGCAGAGATTAGGATTCTAGCTAACAAAATTAGGGCGGCAGTTATAACTATCTCTGAATCTTGGTTGGATGACACGGTGACTGACGACGAGGTCAAAATAGATGGTTACAATATAAAACACTTAGATAGGAACAGAAATGGTGGTGGAGTATGTGCCTACATTAGAAATGACTTAGCTTACAACCCAAGACCTGATTTAAATAACAATAAACTGGAGATTCTATGGTTTGAAGTGCTGCTTCCCAAGACCAAACCCATCTTAGTAGGAACTAGTTACCGCTCTCCTACCCAGGACCAGTTCTTAGAAGACTTTTCCAGAGTCTTGTCCGGAGTTGAGAACAATTGCGAGACAATATCTGTTTTCAGCAGCAAAATAACGGGCTATGCAAAAGGTATAAGCAAATTCTAGGATTAAATAGTTACACTCAACTAATTAATACTCCAACCCGGATCACACAGTTCTCAGCCACCATAATTGACCACATACTTTGTAACCGCTCTGAGAACATTAGTCAGTCAGGCGTCATTACCACAGGTCTTAGTGATCATTTCATCATTTACTGCACCAGGAAAATCACTAGGGATAGGATAGGCCTACACAGGACAATAAAAATGAGGTCAAGAAAACTACAGTAAAGAAACACTGGTAAATAGGCTACACAATTGTGACTGGACAGAGATAACAAGTTGCACGGACGTAAACGATGCCTGGGAAAAATTCAAAACAATGTTCACTACCATCCTTGATAATATTGTACCAGTTAAAGAGGTTAGGATTAAACGAAGAACTGAACCCTGGATGACTACTGAGATATTAGATAATATGAAATTCAGAGACCAGCTGCTAAAAAGATTTCAAGCAAACAGACAGGATATTGCAGCACTAAATGAATTCCAAAGGGTGAGGAACAGAGTGCAGAGACTTATAAAAGGAGCAAAGGCAAAGCACTATTGCTCAAAAATTGAAGCGTATAAGCATAACCCCAGAAAGCTCTGGCAACAACTAAAACAGTTGGGGTATAGCCATAAGCCAGTAGATAGGTCTAACATAGTAATCACTATCGATAATGAGGTATGCCACGAAACATCTAAGGTGGCAAATTGCTTTAATTCCTACTTCACATCTGTTGCATCAACACTAGTAAGTAAACTACCAGCTGCATCAAATACCTTTAACACAGACTCTGATAAGTTTCAAACATACTATACCAATAAAGGGGTAACCCCAAACAGTTGTCAACTAGTAAGTGTATCTCATGACTTTATTCAAAAAGAACTAAGCAGGTTAAACCCAACTAAGAGCACAGGCCCTGATAACATCCCGTCTAAGTTCCTAAAAGATGGTGCTTCTGAACTGTCAATCCCTATTGCTCACATAATAAATCTATCAATCACCACTAATACCGTACCGGAGGGGTTCAAGGAGGCCAGTGTTACTCCTATCTTCAAGAAAAATAGTAGGTCTGATGTAAGCAACTGTAGGCCTGTTAGTATACTCAGTATAATATCCAAAATTCTAGAGAGAGCGGTGTACTCTCAAGTAGTTTAGTACCTTAATGACAACAACATTCTCCATAGCTATCAATCGGGCTTTAGAAGATTTTACTCAACCGACACCTCCCTAATTAATCTGATGGATTACCTGAGAACTGAAATGTCAAAGGGGAATCTCATAGGTATGGTAACTTTAGACCTGCAAAAGGCCTTCCATACTGTCAACCACAATATATTATGTAAGAAACTTCAAGCTATCGGTATAGGTCCTGTAGACTGGTTTAAGTCCTACCTTAGCAACAGGAGAAAAATTGTCAAAATCAACAAAACGGAATCAGAACCCCTGCCGATAGCATGTGGAGTTCCCCAAGGTAGTATTCTGGGTCCCTTATTCTTATGTTATGTCAGTGACATGCCTATCAGTGTCAAGTGCAAACTCCTACTGTATGCAGATGACAGTGCTCAGTTAGTGTCAGGTAAAGACCCACAAGATATAGCTAATGTTTTAACACTGGAACTGGAGTCCTACAGCAAATGGTTAGTAGACAACAAACTACCATAACACCTCGGGAAAACTGAAGCCATTCTCTTTGGCACGAAACATAAACTGAGAAGGGTAAATAATTTTAATGTCCAGTGTAATGGGGAGCCCATCACTTTGGTTTCATCAGTAAAATATCTGGGAATCCCCTTTGACCCATGCATGTCAGGAGAATTGATAGGAAACAGTGTAGTAAAGAAAGCGAATGCCAGACTGAAGTTCCTGTATAGACAAGCACAGTGTCTACCTACTAAGGCTCGCAGAACCCTATGTCTAGCCCTTATACAATGCCATATGGATTACGCTTGCTCTTCATGGTACTCTGCCTTGACAAAAAAACTGAAAGATTACCTGCAAATCACCCAGAACAAAATCGTAAGATTCATCCTGGGGCTGGGACCAAGAGAACATGTAGGCCAGGATGAATTACAGCAGTTGGATATGCTGAATGTTGAAGACAGAGTAAAACAACTGAAGCTAAATCATGTTTATAAAATTGCTCACAAACAGTGTCCAGAATATCTTGCTGTCAATTTTGTCAAGGTTGGGAACCAAAGCAATCATAGTACTAGGGGGAGAGAGCACAACTTTGTAGTACCCACAGTCAGTGGCCAGGCGTCAAACACCTTTTATTGTACGGCAATAAAGGAATGGAACAGACTGCCCGCACATGTCAAAGCCAGTCATAGCATAAACCAGTTCAAGAAGAGTGCCAAAAGGTGTCTGATGAATGTAGCTACAGAAAGGGAGGGGAATGATTTTCTATTTTTTAGCTAACATACGTGTAAATTTTACCTTATTCCTAGTAATGACCCTCGTAATGTAGATAGTCTTAATGACCCTCGTATTGTAGATAGTCTTAATGACCCTCGTGTAGTAGATAGTCTTTTTAGTATGATAATAAGATGTTATCTTCATTATAGAATAATAAGAAAATATTATAACCTTTATATTATAATAATAAGGTAAAAGGACCCCAATGGAAATAAGTCACTCTGTGTCTGACTTTTTTGGGTTATCCCAGGTTCTCTACACATATGCTGCTATGTATGATAATTCTATGTAACTGTATTTGTGTATACCTGAATAAACTTGCTTACTTACAGCCATACTGGTAGCCACAGCCATACTGGTAGCCACAGCCATACTGGTAGCCACAGCCATACTGGTAGCCACAGCCATACTGGTAGCCACAGCCATACTGGTAGCCACAGCCATACTGGTAGCCACAGCCATATAGGTAGTCACAGCCATACTGGTAGCCACAGCCATACTGGTAGCCACAACCATACTGGTAGCCACAGCCATATAGGTAGTCACAGCCATACAGGTAGCCACAACCATACTGGTAGCCACAGCCATATAGGTAGTCACAGCCATACAGGTAGCCACAACCATACTGGTAGCCACAACCATACAGGTAGCCACAACCATACAGGTAACCACAACCATACAGGTAGCCACAACCATACAGGTAGCCACAACCATACAGGTAGCCACAACCATACAGGTAGCCACAACCATACAGGTAGCCACAACCATACAGGTAGCCACAACCATACAGGTAGCCACAACCATACAGGTAGCCACAACCATACAGGTAGCCACAACCATACAGGTAGCCACAACCATACAGGTAGCCACATATATTTGTGTAGTGCTGAAGAAACATCGACACATGATGAAAAAAAACCTTATGTGCACGTTTCGCCCAAAATACCACTTTATAAACCCACAAACATAAGGGACATCAGTATTCACGACGGAGATTAAAGGCATAAAATACCTACATCATGGGCGAAACGTTGTCAATAAAGGGTCACATTATACTGCTTATGTGTTTATTTTTAATTTGCAACACTAAGGACATTTATTATGGCATTTATTGAGGACACTCCTCTTAATAAATATCCTAAAAAGACACTTACGTACAGTTCAGGACATTTTCTTGGGCTGTAAGAAGGTTTTCGACACAGCTCCACACAAGTGATTAGTGCAAAAGCTGGAGAACCAGGTAGGGATAATAGGGAAGTCACTGCAGTGGATCAGGGAATACCTGACGGGAATGAAACAGCGAATGATGGTACGTGACGAGGTGTCAGAGTGGGCGCCTGTGATCACCGGGGTTCCCCGAGGGTCAGTCCTTGGACCTGTGCTGTTTCTGGTGTATGTGAGTGACATGACGGAAGGGATAGGTTCAGAGGTGTCCTTGTTTGCAGACGTTAAGCTAATGAGGGGAATTCAATCGGATGAGGATCAGGTAGGACTACAAAGGGATCTGGACAGGCTGCAAGCCCGGTTCAGCAACTGGTTCCTGGAGTTTAACTCCACCAAGTGCAAAGCCATGAATATTGGGAAGGGCAAAGAAGACCGCAGACGGAGTACAGGCTAAGGGGGCCAAAAACTGCAAACCTCACTGAAGGAAAAGGATCTTTGGGTGAGTATAATACCGAGCACATCTTCTGAGGAGCACATCAACTAAATAACTACTGCAGCATATGGGCGCCTAGCAAACCTAAAAATAGCTTTCCGACACCTCAGTAAGGAATCATTCAAGACAGTGTACACCATGTACGTCAGGCCCATACTGGAGTATGCAGCACCAGTTTGGAAAGCGCACCTGGTCAAGCAGGTCAAGAAATTAGAGAAAGTGCAAAGGTTTGCAACAAGGCTAGTTCCGGAGCTAAGGGGAATGTCCTAAGAGGAGAGGTTAAGGGAACTCAACCTCACAACACTGGAAGACAGGAGAGATAGGGGAGACATGATAGCGATGTATAAAATACTGAGATGAATTGACAAGGTGAATAGGGTCAGGATTTTTCAGAGATGGGACATATCAACAAGAGGTCACAACTTTAAGTTGAAGACTCAGATGAATCACAGGGATGTTAGGAAGTATTTCTTCAGTTACAACCAAAAAAGGCACAATACCGTGACTGAAACGATACACAAATAACCCGCACATAAAAGAGAGAAGCTTACGACGACGTTTCGGTCCGACTTGGACCATTGACAAAGTCACACTGACTTTGTCAATGGTCCAAGTCGGACCGAAACGTCGTCGTAAGCTTCTCTCTTTTATGTGTGGGTTATTTGTGTATTTCTTCAGTTATAGAGATGACAGGAAGTGGAATAGTCTGGGGAGTGGGGTAGTGGAGGCAGGATCCATACATAGCTTTAAGAAGAGGTATGATAAAGCTCATGGAGCAGGGAGAGAGTGAACCTAGTAAAGACCAGCAAAGAGGCGGGGCCAGGAGCTGTGAATCGGCCCCTGCAACAACAATTAGGCGGGTACACCACCTCGTATTAGAGCTAAGCTCTGTTGTCACCTCAACTCTGTATATAATGTCATGTCATGCTACTTTATTCTCGCTCTATGTAGAGTCGACACTGTAAATAAAGCATCTCTGAAAAAATAGACACATGTGCAATATCTGGGTATCTTTAATGTAGATGTTTCGTCCACCAGTAGCTTTATCAGTACAGATTCTATGACATAATTTGAAGACAGAAGAACTAAATTCAAAAGATGGGGTAATCAGTCCCTCAGCCTTGGAGTTGGTGTGGAGTTGGTAATCAGTCCCAAGGCTGAGGGACTGATTACATTATCTTATGTACATAGTTCTACTGTCTTCAAATAATATCCTAGAATATGTATTGATAAAGCCACTAGATGGCGAAACGTCTACAATAAAGATACCCAGAAGTTGTGCACATGTGTGGGTATTGTATACCATTCACGTATATTGTTGCTTGTATTTCTTACTGCATTTGTGGGCAAATGTTGCTACCCAACACAAGGACTGCAACAATCACAGCTACTGAAGAATACTTGTATATTAAACGTGTATTTTCTGAGACGTTCTCGCCCACTAGGGTAGTTTAGCAGTCTAATATATGCTGACAATGGAACCTTTTATCTTGTATATATTAGAAAGTTCTTAACTATCTTGTATATAATTGATATACGAGACCAAAACTGAGTTGAACCAGATACATGTACAACACATGGAAAAAAGGCCTCTAGAGGGCGAAATATCTTTAAAAGAAAGGCATGCAGGGCTTACACAAGAGCCTTTTATACCCAGTGAGTGAGCAGTGCCACACTGGCACCGATCAGACCCTGCCAACAACAACAACAACAAACAATAACAAATGCACATCACTGGGTCACCCAATTTCAAGGAACCGGAATGAATGAACCACTGTTACGACCATTATCACAAACCGGGCAGGGGGGGCGTTGACCCCCGGAACTCTCTCCAGGTAAACACATGTGCAACACCTAGGGTGTCCCGTAGCTGGGTTGGTAGCGCACTCGCCTCACACACTGAGGTCCAGGGGTCGATCATCGGTATGGGTGGAGACATTAGGACGTGTTTCCTTAAGACACCTACTGTTTACCTTCATCCAGCAGTAAGTAGGTGCCTGGGTGTTAGTCACTTTACACCTGATGTCCCTGTTCACCTAGCAGTAAGTAGGTACCTGGATGTTAGTCACTTTACACCTGATGTCCCTGTTCACTTAGCAGTAAGTAGGTACCTGGATGTTAGTCACTTTACACCTGATGTCCCTGTTCCCCTTGCAGTAAGTAGGTACCTCGATGCTAGTCTCCTTACATCTGCTGCATAACCAGGGACTTTCTATATAGTATGTCATTGATGTCAGCTATGGTCTGTATAAGTTGTATCATGTACTGGTAGCAATAAAGATTACTATTATTATTATTAATGAAATTAATGAGCTGGAGCTGCAGCAGTAGCAGACAGCGTCACAGGTTAGCGGGCCTCACCTTTGAGCCAATGATACTGCTAACCTCTGTTCTACCTTTGATGAGTTTCGAGAGCTTTTCTGTTGCCGGAGCCCGGCCCTGGGCCAGGTTTGTCTGGTGCTTGCCTGGTCAATCAGGCTGTTGCTCCTGGCATCCCCCTGGCCCACACACCCATCAGTGTGGTTGATCTGGCATTTGGTGGAGCCATTTACAAGTCACAGTGTGACTTGTAAACAGTCCAAGTCGGTCCCGAACGTCGTCGTCAGCTTCTCTCTCCTATGTGCGGGTTATCTGTGTATTGTTCCAGTTACGGTATTTTGCCTGTTATTTTGCCTGTTAGGAGGCCTGGTCACAGACCGGGCCGCGGGGGCTTTGACCCCCGGAACTCTCTCCAGGTAAACTCCAGGTAATATAAACCATAACCTCATCTCTACTGGTAAGTCCCGCCCACTTGTGTGAATGTCTTCAACTACTGCAACTCTTCAATTGGCTCCACTCTAAGTCTCCTCCATCAGGTCCTTGTATTAGACCAAAAAAAAAAAAAAAAAAACTCTGCCACCTTACGTTCCTACCCTTCCTCCTTCTCCTGTCTCTTTCCCCTCCTCCTCCTCCTCCTCCCCTCTCTTATCTCTCTCCCCCTCCTCCACTCACCTCTCTCCCCCTCCTCCCCTCTCCTCTCTCTCTCCTCCGTACTGATTCACCCCTAATGTTTATCATTCTTGGTGTTGACAAACCTTCGTTGTAATCGTTGTCATTTTTATCTTACGGGAGATAACTTAGAGTTGTCCCAGACGATATGATGTTAATGTTTCCGCGGGAGCTCAAAGTGAACAAACTTTACTGTCTGTAAATACAGCATCACTATTGTGTGTGTGTGTGTGTGTGTGTGTGTGTGTGTGTGTGTGTGTGTGTGTGTGTGTGTGTGTGTGTGTGTGTGTGTGTGTGTGTGTGTGTGTGTGTGTGTGTGTGTGACTTAATTCATGTCTGTATTGATAACTCCTTGCGACTGTGACCAGATTAACACATGCAATAGTTCATTACCACTGTAACTTGTTCAGCTATCAGAAATTCTGGGGTACAGTCCCTGGACCCATTATGTACCTCTGTAATGTTGAGGTACAGTCCCTGGACCCATTATGTGCCTCTGTAATGTTCAGGTACAGTCCATGAACCCATTATGTGTCTCTGTAATGTTGAGGTACAGTCCATGAACCCATTATGTACCTCTGTAATGTTCAGGTACAGTACATGAACCCATTATGTGCCTCTGTAATGTTGAGGTACAGTCCCTGGACCCATTATGTACCTCTGTAATGTTCAGGTACAGTCCCTGAACCCATTATGTACCTCTGTAATGTTCAGGTACAGTCCCTGAACTCATTATGTACCTCTGTAATGTTCAGGTACAGTCCCTGAACTCATTATGTACCTCTGTAATGTTGAGGTACAGTCCCTGGACCCATTATGTACCTCTGTAATGTTCAGGTACAGTCCCTGAACTCATTATGTACCTCTGTAATGTTGAGGTACAGTCCCTGGACCCATTATGTACCTCTGTAATGTTCAGGTACAGTCCCTGGACCCGTTATGTACCTCTGTAATGTTCAGGTACAGTCCCTGAACTCATTATGTACCTCTGTAATGTTGACGTACAGTCCCTGGACCCATTATGCACCTCTGTAATGTTCAGGTACAGTCCCTGGACCCACCTAAAGCCAATAATAACCCAACAAAAAGCTGCAGTAAGAATAATCACTAAATCCTATCCCTGGCAACACATCCCCCCACTCTTCATAGATCTAAACTTAATCCCTGTTCAGTACATCCACACTTACTACTGTGCAGTCTACATCTACAGGACCTTAAACTCCAATATCAACCTTGACCTAAAACGCTTTCTTGATAGTTGTGACAGAACCCACAGGCATAACACCAGACACAAACATCTCTACGACATTCCCCGTGTCCGACTAAACCTTTACAAAAATTCAATGTATGTCAAAAGTCCTAAAATCTGGAACACCCTACCTGAGAACTCTAGAACTGCAGACACATTCATCACCTTCAAAACTACCATTAGAAAACATCTTATCTCCCTGACACACCCCGTCAACTAATTACACGAATACCACCTGATGGTTCACACTTACACTCACTCATTTGACCATAAACAGAAATATTAATCTCAATCTTAAAATAATGAATCCTGTGATACTCCAATACTGAAACTATGTACTGTGCCAAAACAAAAGCATTCACATTGCTAAACTCACAAACTAGTATTTAGTCACTTAGCCATAATACCAACTTACCTCATAATTTGTAATATTTTAAAATTAAGATTTAAACTAAGTCTGCCCGAAATGCCTAGCCATGCTAGGTGTTCTAGTGGTACACTCTGTAATTATTATTTTACTACATGTAAACCACACAATAACCAAATTCTGGAAACTCAGCATTGCAATCCTTATAGAGAATAAACTTTGAATTTGAATTTGAATTTGAATTATGTACCTCTATAATGTTGAGGTACAGTCCCTGGACCCATTATGTGCCTCTGTAATGTTGAGGTACAGTCCCTGGACCCATTATGTACCTCTGTAATGTTCAGGTATAGTCCATGAACCCATTATATACCTCTGTAATGTTCAGGTACAGTTCCTGGACCCATTATGTGCCTCTGTAATGTTGAGGTGCAGTCCCTAAACCCATTATGTGCCTCTGTAATGTTGAGGTACAGTCCCTGAACTCATTATGTGCCTCTGTAATGTTGAGGTACAGTCCCTGGACCCATTATGTGCCTCTGTAATCTTGACTGATGAAGCCACTGTGTGGCGAAACGTTTCCTCAATAAAGATACCCAAGAGTTGCACATGTGTCTAATTTATCAGGTACCTGGGTGTTAGTGGACTGATGTGGTTGTATTGCAACCCATGAATGGGGCCCAATAGATATAATTACATCTACTGCACCCCATGAATGGGGCCCAATAGATGTAATTACCAATGTATATATTTACCTTTTCATTAATAGCTAAAATTAAAGTAACATACATATCTTGCTTCGTATTATTTGACTTATCATATTAGCTATGTATGTAGGTAGGATGTAACACTTCTCACTGTGCTCGCTGTTGAAGAGTGGTGATTGGCTGTCTGCCGTCGCAAACTGCCTTGCTAACTACCGCTCGCTTGTTTTTGTTGCTGGAATAGCATGGGCAAGTCACGTGATATCACCTGATGTGAGGCCTGTAGTCGAGAAATGTCTCTCTCAAACCCCACTCGTGGTATGGTTTCTCTCCTCAGCTGGTCATCGCTCGACCAACACCTCTCCATCTTTCCAGGGCTCTCTCTTGTCTCTGGCTGTCTGTTAGATATTTAGACTGTTTTGGTAGAGTATGGTTTCACTGGTGAGTTGAAACATACTTATTGTAAGTCTGTGTAACTCTGTCCACAGAGCATAGTTCCGACTTAGTGATTTTTAACGTTTTGCTGAGGTTGTGTCATCATGACACTAAGTCACCCCAGGTCCCAAGCTAAAGCTTCTGACCTGTGTTGTATGGTATCTACGCACCGTCGTAGTCGGGAATTTGGTCATGTTCAATTTAGATTCAGTATTACGTGGAGTCTACCTGGAGGGTATTCCGGGGATCAACGCCCCCGCGGCCCGGTCCATGACCAGGCCTCCCGGTGGATCAGGGCTTGATCAACCAGGCTGTTACTGCTAGCCACACGCAGTCCAATGTACGAACCACAGCCCGGCTGATCCGGCACCGACTTTAGGTATCTGTCCAGCTCCCTCTTGAAGGCAGCCAGGGGCCTATTGGTAATTCCCCTTATGCTTGGTGGGAGGCTGTTGAACAGTCTTGGGCCCCGGACACCTATGGTGTTTTCTCTTGGCGTACCAATAACGCCCCTACTTTTAATTGGGGGTATTTTGCATCGCCTGCCCAGTCTTTTACCTTCGTAGGGAGTGATTTCTGTGTGCAGATTCGGGACTATTCCTTCCAGGATTTTCCAAGTGTAGATTATGATATATCTCTCCCTCCTGCGTTCCAGGGAGTACAAGTCAAGTGCTTCCAAGCGTTCCCAGTAGTTAAGGTGCTTGACAGAACTTATACGTGCAGTAAAGGATCTCTGTACACTCTCTAGACCTGCGATTTCACCTGCTTTGAATGGAGATGTTGATATACAGCAGCATTCCAGCCTAGAGAGAACAAGTGATTTGAAAAGGATCATCATTGGTTTTACGACTTTCATTGAGGATCTACTGATGGTCCCCAGTTAGGGTCGTTATTTTGTCTCCTTGTTCCTGACACTGTGCTGCTGCTTGTTATATTATTGCTGTTTGTGAATGATTAGATATATTGTTCAAGCAAGTTGTTTGGATTGTCTTGATGGTCGAGAAGAAAGAGTATTTGTGGACTAGTGTCAGTCACTTTTTAAGTCTAAGCCGAGTTGAGTCTTACAGAGACATAACAAGCACTTTGACCACACACGCACACAGTCACACACACTTGTACATGCTAGTACTATTTTCACAATTGATGATAACGCACCAGACGGTACTTAAGAGTCATATTGTTACGAAATGTGCATTCAGCAGTATACTACTGTATGTACAAGTTAACTTGGCACTACAAGAGAAGTGTAGGAGATTATATCCTAAATTATATTAAATTTATTTACTTTATTTTTGCCCACCTAGACAACTTCGAAAATAAACTCAAATTATATTTCGTTAGTTTCCTATCAATTGCAGTCCTAAAGGACTTAAAATTTATCAAAATTTTGAAGGATAACTGAACTGGACCAGAATGCTTTCTGACTTGTTAAAAAGCCAGACACAGGCTGAATGCTAGACAGGAATACCTTATAGTAGTCTCTGAGGATGTCTATACTTGTAGTAGTCTCTGAGGATGTCTATACTTGTAGTAGTCTCTGAGGATGTCTATACTTGTAGTAGTCTCTGAGGATGTCTATACTTGTAGTAGTCTCTGAGGATGTCTATACTTGTAGTAGTCTCTGAGGATGTCTATACTTGTAGTAGTCTCTGAGGATGTCTATACTTGTAGTAGTCTCTGAGGATGTCTATACTTGTAGTAGTCTCTGAGGATGTCTATACTTGTAGTAGTCTCTGAGGATGTCTATACTTGTAGTAGTCTCTGAGGATGTCTATACTTGTAGTAGTCTCTGAGGATGTCTATACTTGTAGTAGTCTCTGAGGATGTCTATACTTGTAGTAGTCTCTGAGGATGTCTATACTTGTAGTAGTCTCTGAGGATGTCTATACTTGTAGTAGTCTCTGAGGATGTCTATACTTGTAGTAGTCTCTGAGGATGTCTATACTTGTAGTAGTCTCTGATGATGTCTATACTTTATACATATCGCCTTTTTTGTAACAGGGTGGCATCCTGGGAGTCAAAATTAACCCAAGTTGTGGGAAATGCTCAACATAACCCGGGACTTTCTATGTAGTATGTCATTGGTGTCAGCTATGGTCTGTATAAGTTGTATCATGTACTGGTAGCAATAAAGATTATTATTATTATTATTATTATTATTATTATTATTATTATTATAATTATTATTATTATTATTATTATTATTATTATTATTATTATTATTATTATTATTATTATTATGCAACTCTAGGAGAAAACTGAAGCAACTTCATCTCTTTCTTCTGATAGATACTTGACGCAATAGACAATGTTAAAAATTGTGAGGTACTCGGCAAAGAGAATGATAAATACTGATAAAGAAAGTGTATAACAACGGTCAGAGTGTATACTAGAGTGCATCTTAGATTAGACCAGTGTTATTGCACTCTTAAATGGCAGTTAACCGGGTTCCACTCTGTTCGCAGGAGGTTTAGACTAAAACTGACAACGGAGTCTGGTTATATGGTGAAATTAGGTAGCATAGGTTGGGCCTAGTAGGGTCCAACCTATTCAGCCTACTCAACCTCACTACTCAACCTCACTACTCAACCACACTACTCAACCTCACTACTCAACCTCACTACTCAACCTCACTACACAACCTCACTACTCAACCTCACTACTCAACCTCACTACTCAAAATCACAACTCAACCTCATTACTCAACCTCACTACTCAAAATCACTACTCAGCCTCACTACTCAACCTCACTACTCAAAATCACTACTCAACCTCACTACTCAACCTCACTACTCAACTTCACTACTCAACCTCACTACTCAACCTCACTACTCAACTTCACTACTCAACCTCACTACTCAAAATCACTAATCAACCTCACTACTCAATCACACTACTCAAAATCACTACTCAACCTCACTACTCAACTTCACTACTCAACCTCACTACTCAACCTCACTACTCAAAATCACTACTCACAATCACTACTCAACTTCACTACTCAACCTCACCACTAAACCTCACTACTCAAAATCACTACTTAACCTCACTACTCAACCTCACTACTCAACCTCACTGCTCAGCCTCAATACTCAACCTCAATACTCAACCTCACTACTCAACCTCACCACTCAACCTCGCTACTCAAAATCACTACTCAACCTCACTACTCAGCCTCACTGCTCAGCCTCAATACTCAACCTCACTACTCAACCTCACCACTCAACCTCACTACTCAAAATCACTACTCAAAATCACTACTCAACCTCACTACTCAACCTTACTACTCAACCTCACTACTCAACCTCACTACTCAACCTCACCACTCAACAACTATAATAAATAATAATAATAATAATAATAATAATAATAATAATAATAATAATAATAATAATAACTGAGAAAATTTAAAATCAAATTTTGAGGCTTCGAAAAAAACATTGAAAATTATTATTTATTAAAGGTAATTAACATTTATAACAGTTAATTACAACACATAATGTTATATCTTCCTTATAACATGTTAAGTTAAGTTAGTGAGGGAGGAGAGAGTACCAGTGGTGGTGGTACTCTAGCTGAGTCCACTCTTGTACTCCACTAGCACGGCTTCTCTCTCTCTCTCTCTCTCTCTCTCTCAGGTGCTGTCTTCCCGCTCAGCTCTACACTCAGGTGCTGTCTTCCCTCTCAGCTCTACACTCAGGTGCTGTCTTCCCTCTCAGCTCTACACTCAGGTGCTGTCTTCCTGCTCAGCTCTACACTCAGGTGCTGTCTTCCCTCTCAGCTCTACACTCAGGTGCTGTCTTCCCTCTCAGCTCTACACTCAGGTGCTGTCTTCCCTCTCAGCTCTACACTCAGGTGCTGTCTTCCCTCTCAGCTCTACACTCAGGTGCTGTCTTCCCTCTCAGCTCTACACTCAGGTGCTGTCTTCCCTCTCAGCTCTACACTCAGGTGCTGTCTTCCCGCTCAGCTCTACACTCTGGTGCTGTCTTCCCTCTCAGCTCTACACTCAGGCGCTGTCTTCCTGCTCAGCTCGACACTCTGGTGCTGTCGTCCCGCTCAGCTCTACACTCAGCTGCTGTCTTCCCGCTCAGCTCTACACTCAGGTGCTGTCTTCCCTCTCAGCTCTACACTCAGGTGCTGTCTTCCCTCTCAGCTCTACACTCAGGTGCTGTCTTCCCTCTCAGCTCTACACTCAGGTGCTGTCTTCCCGCTCAGCTCTACACTCAGGTGCTGTCTTCCCTCTCAGCTCTACACTCAGGTGCTGTCTTCCCTCTCAGCTCTACACTCAGGTGCTGTCTTCCCTCTCAGCTCTACACTCAGGTGCTGTCTTCCCTCTCAGCTCTACACTCAGGTGCTGTCTTCCCTCTCAGCTCTACACTCAGGTGCTGTCTTCCCGCTCAGCTCTACACTCAGGTGCTGTCTTCCCTCTCAGCTCTACACTCAGGTGCTGTCTTCCCGCTCAGCTCTACACTCAGGTGCTGTCTTCCCGCTCAGCTCTACACTCAGGTGCTGTCTTCCCGCTCAGCTCTACACTCAGGTGCTGTCTTCCCGCTCAGCTCTACACTCAGGTGCTGTCTTCCCGCTCAGCTCTACACTCAGGTGCTGTCTTCCCTCTCAGCTCTACACTCAGGTGCTGTCTTCCCTCTCAGCTCTACACTCAGGTGCTGTCTTCCCGCTCAGCTCTACACTCAGGTGCTGTCTTCCCTCTCAGCTCTACACTCAGGTGCTGTCTTCCCTCTCAGCTCTACACTCAGGTGCTGTCTTCCCTCTCAGCTCTACACTCAGGTGCTGTCTTCCCTCTCAGCTCTACACTCAGGTGCTGTCTTCCCGCTCAGCTCTACACTCAGGTGCTGTCTTCCCTCTCAGCTCTACACTCAGGTGCTGTCTTCCCTCTCAGCTCTACACTCAGGTGCTGTCTTCCCGCTCAGCTCTACACTCAGGTGCTGTCTTCCCTCTCAGCTCTACACTCAGGTGCTGTCTTCCCGCTCAGCTCTACACTCAGGTGCTGTCTTCCCTCTCAGCTCTACACTCAGGTGCTGTCTTCCCTCTCAGCTCTACACTCAGGTGCTGTCTTCCCGCTCAGCTCTACACTCAGGTGCTGTCTTCCCTCTCAACCCTACACTCAGGTGCTGTCTTCCCTCTCAGCTCTACACTCAGGTGCTGTCTTCCCGCTCAGCTCTACACTCAGGTGCTGTCTTCCTGCTCAGCTCTACACTCAGGTGCTGTCTTCCCTCTCAGCTCTACACTCAGGTGCTGTCTTCCCTCTCAGCTCTACACTCAGGTGCTGTCTTCCCTCTCAGCTCTACACTCAGGTGCTGTCTTCCCTCTCAGCTCTACACTCAGGTGCTGTCTTCCCTCTCAGCTCTACACTCAGGTGCTGTCTTCCCGCTCAGCTCTACACTCAGGTGCTGTCTTCCCTCTCAGCTCTACACTCAGGTGCTGTCTTCCCTCTCAGTTCTACACTCAGGTGCTGTCTTCCCACTCAGCTCTACACTCAGGTGCTGTCTTCCCTCTCAGCTCTACACTCAGGTGCTGTCTTCCCTCTCAGCTCTACACTCAGGTGCTGTCTTCCCGCTCAGCTCTACACTCAGGTGCTGTCTTCCCTCTCAGCTCTACACTCAGGTGCTGTCTTCCCTCTCAGCTCTACACTCAGGTGCTGTCTTCCCTCTCAGCTCTACACTCAGGTGCTGTCTTCCCGCTCAGCTCTACACTCAGGTGCTGTCTTCCCTCTCAGCTCTACACTCAGGTGCTGTCTTCCCGCTCAGCTCTACACTCAGGTGCTGTCTTCCCTCTCAGCTCTACACTCAGGTGCTGTCTTCCCGCTCAGCTCTACACTCAGGTGCTGTCTTCCCTCTCAGCTCTACACTCAGGTGCTGTCTTCCCTCTCAGCTCTACACTCAGGTGCTGTCTTCCCTCTCAGCTCTACACTCAGGTGCTGTCTTCCCTCTCAGCTCTACACTCAGGTTCTGTCTTCCCGCTCAGCTCTACACTCAGGTGCTGTCTTCCCTCTCAGCTCTACACTCAGGTGCTGTCTTCCCTCTCAGCTCTACACTCAGGTGCTGTCTTCCCTCTCAGCTCTACACTCAGGTGCTGTCTTCCCTCTCAGCTCTACACTCAGGTGCTGTCTTCCCTCTCAGCTCTACACTCAGGTGCTGTCTTCCCACTCAGCTCTACACTCAGGTGCTGTCTTCCCTCTCAGCTCTACACTCAGGTGCTGTCTTCCCGCTCAGCTCTACACTCAGGTTCTGTCTTCCCTCTCAGCTCTACACTCAGGTGCTGTCTTCCCTCTCAGCTCTACACTCAGGTGCTGTCTTCCCTCTCATCTCTACACTCAGGTGCTGTCTTCCCTCTCAGCACTACACTCAGGTGCTGTCTTCCCACTCAGCTTTACACTCAGGTGCTGTCTTCCCGCTCAGCTCTACACTCAGGTGCTATCTTCCCACTCAGCTTTACACTCAGGTGCTGTCTTCCCGCTCAGCTCTACACTCAGGTGCTGTCTTCCCTCTCAGCACTACACTCAGGTGCTGTCTTCCCTCTCAGCTCTACACTCAGGTGCTGTCTTCCCTCTCAGCTCTACACTCAGGAGCTGTCTTCCCTCTCAGCTCTACACTCAGGTGCTGTCTTCCCTCTCAGCTCTACACTCAGGAGCTGTTTTCCCTCTCAGCTCTACACTCAGGTGCTGTCTTCCCTCTCAGCTCTACACTCAGGTGCTGTCTTCCCACTCAGCTCTACACTCAGGAGCTGTTTTCCCTCTCAGCTCTACACTCAGGTGCTGTCTTCCCTCTCAGCTCTACACTCAGGTGCTGTCTTCCCTCTCAGCTCTACACTCAGGAGCTGTTTTCCCTCTCAGCTCTACACTCAGGTGCTGTCTTCCCTCTCAGCTTTACGCTCAGGTGCTGTCTTCCCACTCAGCTCTACACTCAGGTGCTGCTGTCTTCCCACTCAGCTCTACACTCAGGTGCTGCTGTCTGCCCACTCACCTCTACACTCAGGTGCTGCTGTCTTCCCACTCTGCTCTACACTCAGGTGCTGCTGTCTGCCCACTCAGCTCTACACTCAGGTGCTGCTGTCTTCCCACTCTGCTCTACACTCAGGTGCTGCTGTCTGCCCACTCAGCTCTACACTCAGGTGCTGCTGTCTTCCCACTCAGCTCTACACTCAGGTGCTGCTGTCTTCCCACTCAGCTCTACACTCAGGTGCTGCTGTCTTCCCACTCAGCTCTACACTCAGGTGCTGCTGTCTTCCCACTCAGCTCTACACTCAGGTGCTGCTGTCTTCCCACTCAGCTCTACTCAACATACCTTAACAAGGAAGGGTAAGAGAGTCAGCACGACTCACATCTTGTCATTTTCTTAATGGCTGATAATAAGACTGACTCTTAATAGTTCCTGGCTCAGACTTAATTGATTATTCATTAAAAGTTAGCTTTCGTGTGGACACGAGGGTAGAACAATGTATTAAGAGGGGAGGGGAGGTGAAGAAGAGAGGGGAGAGAATGGGGGGAGAGAGAGAGAGAATGGAGGAGAAAGGGAGGAATAGATTTTGCATGGCAAAGCAACTAGATTATTGTATTCTCCATTACCAATGAGTCTTATGAGCGATACCAAAATCTGGGCTGATACCAGTATTCAAGAAGCGTTGTGGCCAGACTGTAGCAGTCTACCAGTACTCAGTTTTAGGCCGATACCAACTGTGGTATACTAAGAGTTCTTTATATTCTATTCGACGTATGTCACACAGCCATATAGGCACACCCACCCAACTAGTGAACCAGGTGCTAGGAGTATAACAAGCCAGGGCCCCCTTGTTATGCTAGCATCTTGGCTAAGCCAGCCAATAACAAGGAACCTCACCAAAGTTGTGAAGCGATGTTGGACCCTTGTGAATCAGCACCGGCAGACTTTAAGGGGCAGGTTGTTCCCTGTCTTCTAATAATGTTATTTTACCACTATAATCTACCTTGGCCATAATTACTATTGTATTTGCTTTGTCTGCAGTAATGGTTTCAAGTTGGAAAAATTCAGATTCAGGAAGGATATAGGAAAGCACTGGTTTGGTGATAGAGTCGTGGATGAGTGGAACAAATTCCTGAGTACCGTTATAGAAGCGAAAACGTTGTGTAGTTTTAAAAATAGGTTAGATAAATACATGTGTGGGTGTGGGTGGGTGTGAATTGGACCTAACTAGCTTGTGCTGCTGGGTCTGATGCCGTGCTCCTTCCTTAAGTGAAAGTGACCTGACTAGGAGGGTCACTGGGCTAATCCCGGGGAGGGGGAATGGACCTGCTTTGCATGGGTCAGTAGGCCTGCTGCAGCATTCCTTCTCTTTATGTTCTTATGGTATAATTTAACAAATCTTTGAGAACAATTATGTTCTCATGTCTTCCCTAATTCTGCCTATTTTCCAGAGTGCGCATTTAGTGCCCTCACTCTATCCTCGTAGGAGAGATCTGGGGAAGCCCGTCCACCACTGACAATGTCTTCTGGATATCTTTATTGTAGACGTTTCGCCATCCAGTGGCTTTATCAATACAGATTCTAGGACAAAATAGGAAGACAGTAGAACTATATACAAAAGATGAGGTAATCAGTCCTTCAGTCTTGGAGTTAGTGTTGACAGCATCGTGGTGGAGAATATGGAGCAAAGGCAAGAAGACTGGCGGTTCTACTGTCTTCCTATTATGTCCTAGAATCTGTATTGATAAAGCCACTGGATGGCGAAACGTCTACAATAAAGATATCCAGATGTTGCACAATGGAAATAAATGGTATAAAATACCGACAAAATGGAAATATAAACACATATGCAGTATAATGTGATCCTTTATTGACTACGTTTCACCCACACAGTGGGCTTTTCAAGTCACAAACAGATCTGTTTGTTAGATAAGACACATATGCAACAGTTAGGTATCTTTATTATGAAACGTTTCGCCTACACAGTAGGCTTCTTCAGTCAAGTACAGAAAAGTTGATAGAAGCAGAAGATACTTGAAGACTTGAAAAAGCCCACTGTGTGGGCGAAACGTAGTCAATAAAGGATCACATTATACTGCATATGTGTTTATATATCCAGATGTTGCACATGTGTCTTAACTTTCATATTGTCGGTATTTTATACCTTTCTTGCAGGACAATGTCTTCGACTGCTACACGTCCCTCACCACCTGACGACAGGATACAAGCGACAGGATACAAGCGTCAGGATATAAGCGTCAGGAAAGTCCTGTTTCTTAACGAATTTCATGATTGTGACCAGATCTACCTGGAGTTTATTATCTTTGTAACTTGCTCAGCTATCAAAATTTTGGGCTCCAGTTCCTGGACCCATTATGTACCTCTGTAATCTTTTGACTACCACCCACAGGATGGGTATGGGGGTGCTTAATACACGTATTAAACTAACTAACCTTGAGTAGCTTTGGGTAGAGGTCGTTTTGATAAGGACCTGCCTCGCATGGGCCAGTAGGCCTTCTGCAGTGTTCCTCCATTCTTATGTTTTAACCAGTTCCTCAGCTCCAAGACTCGGGGACTGATTACCCCATCTTTTGTATATAGATCTACAGTCTTTCCATTATGTCCTTGAATTTGTATTGATAAAACCACTGGTGGGCGAAACGTCTACAGTAAAGATAACCAGATGTTACACGTGTCTAATTTTCATCTTGTACATGTACTTAAGAAAGAAGGCGCACTGCAGCAGGCCCACTGGCCCATATCTGTAGAAATAAAGATTATTATTATTATTATTATTATTATTATTATTATTATTATTATTATTATTATTATTATTATTATTATTATTATTATTGTGCCTTTTTTGTTCTTTAGCTAATTATACTCACCTAATTGTGGTTGCAGGTGTCGAGTCACAGCTCCTGGCCCCGCCTGCTCACTGGTCGCCACTAGCGTGACCTTGTGTGACCACTGACCTAGAAATGGTTTAAAAAACCGACAGGTGGATAAATAAAACATCTGTGCAGGTGTTTCCGGACTAAAGGTACCGCAGATGTTGCCCCCGTGTCTCATTTATCAAGAATAAGAGAGCACTGCCGTAGGCCTACTGGCCTATGGAAGGGGTTGGGTGGGACGGGTAGCATCAACAGGGAAATGTACCGGCTGTGTGTGACGGAACTTTCCACGTGACGTCACACCTGTGAGAGGGACTCTCTCTCTCTCTCTCTCTCTCTCTCTCTCTCTCTCTCTCTCTCTCTCTCTCTCTCTCACTGAGATATCAAACACTACGGGTTTTCCAACTGTATCCTCATATGAGTGGTATATATACACTGAGACGTATACATCTATGTATTTACACTCAGATGTATATATCTCTGTGTATATTTCTGTGTGTATATACACTCAGACGTGTGTATATCTCAGTGTATATACACTCAGACGTGTATATATCTCAGTGTATATACACTCAGACGTGCATATATCTCAGTGTATATACACTCAGAGTGGCAATATAAACACAAATGCAGTATAATGTGATCCTTTATTGACTACGTTTCGTCCACACAGTGGGCTTTTTCAAGTCACAAACAGAACTACCTGGGGTGGAAGGAACGCGAGTATTTATAGTCCGGCTGAGGTCAGGTGAAGAATGCTGCAGCTGATGATGTACCGAGTGGGGCTATAGAGTCTAAAAACTTGGGTAGCTTGGAAAGGAGATTGGATAAGTTTGTGAGCAGACCTTCTACAGTGTTCTTATGTGGGATAGCGATGAAGAAGTTTCTTGGCAAGTGGTTCAGCTATGTTATAGAAGCCACTATTCTGGTTAAAGTTGTCGGATATAGAAATAAGTGATGATTCCAGGATTCTTCGGTATTGAGTGTTGTCTTCTGTGGCGATAAGTCTTGAGTTTCTGTAGTTTATCAAGTGGTTGTGTGAATTACGGTGTTGTACGCAGGCATTCCTTGTGTCGTCAGACCTGCTTGCGTATTGGTGTTCTAAAATACGTGTTTGGAGGTCCCTTGATGTTTCGCCCACGTATAACTTGTTGCAGTCATTACAAGGGATTATGTATACCCCTGCAGAGGATGGAGGCTTTTCCTGCCTACTACTGGTGATGTCCTTGATGGTCGTGGTTGTGGAGGTAGATACTTGGAATGATGTTTTGGCAAAGATGTTGGAAACATGTTTGGCAATGGAGTTGGTGGGAAGGACTATGTATCTCTTCTCGGCAGTGTCTTCTCTGGGTGTGTTGAAGATGTTTAATGCTCGCCGTCTGCAGTCTCTGATGAAGTGACGAGGATAGTGGAGTTTGGAAAATACTTGTTCAATTATAGTGCATTCTTCCTCAAGGAACTCGTTGCTGCAGATTCTGAGTGCACGCAGGAAGAAGCCTATAATTACACCACGTTTGGTTTTGGTGTCGTGGTGAGAGTAGAAGTGGAGAAGATCGTTTTGGTTGGTGGGTTTTCGATAGACTTTAAAACATCATTCCAAGTATCTACCTCCACAACCACGACCATCAAGGACATCACCAGTAGTAGGCAGGAAAAGCCTCCATCCTCTGCAGGGGTATACATAATCCCTTGTAATGACTGCAACAAGTTATACGTGGGCGAAACATCAAGGGACCTCCAAACACGTATTTTAGAACACCAATACGCAAGCAGGTCTGACGACACAAGGAATGCCTGCGTACAACACCGTAATTCACACAACCACTTGATAAACTACAGAAACTCAAGACTTATCGCCACAGAAGACAACACTCAACACCGAAGAATCCTGGAATCATCACTTATTTCTATATCCGACAACTTTAACCAGAATAGTGGCTTCTATAACATAGCTGAACCACTTGCCAAGAAACTTCTTCATCGCTATCCCACATAAGAACACTGTAGAAGGTCTGCTCACAAACTTATCCAATCTCCTTTCCAAGCTACCCAAGTTTTTAGACTCTATAGCCCCACTCGGTACATCATCAGCTGCAGCATTCTTCACCTGACCTCAGCCGGACTATAAATACTCGCGTTCCTTCCACCCCAGGTAGTTCTGTTTGTGACTTGAAAAAGCCCACTGTGTGGGCGAAACGTAGTCAATAAAGGATCACATTATACTGCATTTGTGTTTATATTGCCATTGTGTCGGTATTTTATACCATTTATTTCCATATACACTCAGACGTGTGTATATCTCAGTGTATATACGCAGAGCTTCACTTTATATTAAATACTGCAAATTATTCAGGATATCATCAGAGGTAACAACCCTCAACATTCACAGAATAACTAAATAATTCAGTAATAACTAACCAGGAAAGTTATCATGCTAGTGAGAGGTTTTAAACATTGTTAGTACACTAACAATGAGGACCTGTTATTGTATTCAAGGACCTGTTATTGTATTCAAGGACCTGTTATTGTATTCAAGGACCTGTTATTGTATTCAAGGACCTGTTATTGTATTCAAGGACCTGTTATTGTATTCAAGGACCTGTTATTGTATTCATGGACCTGTTATTGTATTCAAGGACCTGTTATTGTATTCAAGGACCTGTTATTGTATTCAAGGACTTGTTATTGTATTCAAGGACCTGTTATTGTATTCAAGGACTTGTTATTGTATTCAAGGACCTGTTATTGTATTCAAGGACCTGTTATTGTATTCAAGGACTTGTTATTGTATTCAAAGACCTGTTATTGTATTCAAGGACCTGTTATTGTATTCAAGGACTTGTTATTGTATTCAAGGACCTGTTATTGTATTCAAGGACCTGTTATTGTATTCAAGGACACTGTATAAGTCCCGTGTTATTACCCTCTCTCCTTACTTCTCCTTCGTCGTCTTCTCCTCCTTCCAGAACATAAGAACATAAGAAAGAAGGAACACTGCAACAGGCTTACTGGCCCATGCGAGGCAGGTCCAAGTTTCCTACCGGCTTAAGCCAATGTCCTAACTTAGTTAGGTCAGGTCACATTCACATGAAGTGTTGTCTGTAAGTGTAAACTATTGTATATTCAGGTGGTTCTATAAGGTGGTTCTTGTCTCCAGGTTGCTCTACAAGATGGTTCATGTCTCCATGTTGTTCTACAAGATGGTTCTTGTCTCCAGGTGGTTCTACAAGATGGTTCTTGTCTCCAGGTTGTTCTACAAGATGGTTCTTGTCTCCAGGTGGTTCTACAAGATGGTTCTTGTCTCCAGGTTGCTCTACAAGATGGTTCATGTCTCCATGTTGTTCTACAAGATGGTTCTTGTCTCCAGGTGGTTCTACAAGATGGTTCTTGTCTCCAGGTGGTTCTACAAGATGGTTCTTGTCTCCAGGTGGTTCTACAAGATGGTTCTTGTCTCCAGGTGGTTCTACAAGATGGTTCTTGTCTCCAGGTGGTTCTACAAGATGGTTCTTGTCTCCAGGTGGTTCTACAAGATGGTTCTTGTCTCTAGGTCTCTCTGGAGCAACACTGGAACACTCAGCAAGGTGCTACAACACTGGAACACTCAGCAAGGTGCTACAACACTGGAACACTCAGCAAGGTGCTACAACACTGGAACACTCATCAAGGTTCTACAACACTGGAACACTCAGCAAGGTTCTACAACACTGGAACACTCAGCAAGGTTCTACAACACTGGAACACTCAGCAAGGTTCTACAACACTGGAACACTCAGCAAGCTGCTACAACACTGGAACACTCAGCAAGGTGCTACAACACTGGAACACTCAGCAAGATGCTACAACACTGGAACACTCAGCAAGGTTCTACAACACTGGAACACTCAGCAAGGTTCTACAACACTGGAACACTCAGCAAGGTGCTACAACACTGGAACACTCGGCAAGGTTCTACAACACTGGAACACTCAGCAAGCTGCTACAACACTGGAACACTCAGCAAGGTTCTACAACACTGGAACACTCAGCAAGGTTCTACAACACTGGAACACTCAGCAAGCTGCTACAACACTGGAACACTCAGCAAGGTTCTACAACACTGGAACACTCAGCAAGCTGCTACAACACTGGAACACTCAGCAAGATGCTACAACACTGGAACACTCAGCAAGCTGCTACAACACTGGAACACTCAGCAAGCTGCTACAACACTGGAACACTCAGCAAGCTGCTACAACACTGGAACACTCAGCAAGCTGCTACAACACTGGAACACTCAGCAAGCTGCTACAACACTGGAACACTCAGCAAGCTGCTACAACACTGGAACACTCAGCAAGCTGCTACAACACTGGAACACTCAGCAAGCTGCTACAACACTGGAACACTCAGCAAGATGCTACAACTCTCCTCTTCAGTCTTTCTTCTCGTCCACAAGACAGTGTCTGACGTCTGAGTCGCAAACTCATATATATTGTATAAACTGCTGGCAGTACTGTGTAAATACTTCCTCTCTTCTGGGTGGTGCTGGTAACAGTGATGGTGTAGTAGTAGTAGTAGCAGTAGTCGTACTGGTAGTATTTTTTTTATTATCACACTGGCCGATTCCCACCAAGGCAGGGTGACCCGAAAAAGAAAAACTTTCACCATCATTCACTCCATCACTGTCTTGCCAGAAGGGTGCTTTACACTACAGTTTTTAAACTGCAACATTAACACCCCTCCTTCAGAGTGCAGGCACTGTACTTCCCATCTCCAGGACTCAAGTCCGGCCTGCCGGTTTCCCTGAACCCCTTCATAAATGTTACTTTGCTCACACTCCAACAGCACGTCAAGTATTAAAAACCATTTGTCTCCATTCACTCCTATCAAACACGCTCATGCACGCTTGCTGGAAGTTCAAGCCCCTCGGACACAAAACTTCCTTTACCCCCTCCCCCCAACCCTTCTTAGGCCGACTCCTACCCCGCCTTCCCTCCACTACAGATTTATACACTCTTGATGTCATTCTGTTTTGTTCCATTCTCTCTACATGTCCGAACCACCTCAACAACCCTTCCTCAGCCCTATGGTTAATATTTTTGGTAATCCCACACATTCTCCTAATTTCCAAACTACGAATTCTCTGCATTATATTCACACCACACATTGCCCTCAAACATGACATCTCCACTGCCTCCAGCCTTCTCCCCGTTGCAACATTCATCACCCATGCTTCACACCCATACAAGAGTGTTGGTATAACTATACTCTCATACATTCCCCTTTCAGCTTCCACTGACAAAGTTTTTTGTCTCCACAGACTCCTAAGTGCACCACTCACTCTTTTCCCCTCATCAATTCTATGATTCACCTCATCTTTCATAGACCCATCCACTGACACGTCCACTCCCAAATATCTGAATACATTCACCTCCTCCATACTCTCTCCCTCCAATCTGATATCCAATCTTTCATCACCTAATCTTTTTGTTATCCTCCTAACCTTACTCCTTCCTATATTCACTTTTAATTTTCTTCTTTTACATACCCTACCAAATTCATCCACCAACCTCTGCAACTTCTCTTCAGAATCTCCCAAAAGCACAGTGTCATCAGCAAAGAGCAACTGTGACAACTACCACTACTACTACTGGTAGTAGTAACAGTAGTAAAATCCATCGACAGCAGTAGTAAAGAGAATAGTAAGATGGGTGTGGCAGTGTGCTACGGCAATATAGTGTAACAATCAATGTTACATCTACACTCAAGCATTACCTACCACTAGCTTTATTACCGCTACCACTACCACTACTACCACCATTACCGCTACCACCACTACCACCACCACTACCACCACTACCACCACTACTACCACCACTACCACAACTACCACTACCACTACTACCACCATTACCGCTACCACCACTACCACTACTACCACCACTACTACCACCACTACCACTACTACCACCACCACTACCACCACTACCACCACTACCACCACTACCACCACTACTACCACTACTACCACCACTACCACCACTACCACAACTACCACCACCACTACCACCACTACCACCACTACTACCACCACTACTACCACCACTACCACCACTACTACCACCACTACCACCACTACCACCACTACTACCACCACTACCACCACTACCACCACTACTACCACCACTACCACCACTACCACCACTACTACCACCACTACCACCACTACCACCACTACCACCACCACTACCACCACTACCACCACTACCACCACTACTACCACCACTACCACCACTACTACCACTACTACCACTACTACCACTACTACCACCACCACTACCACCACTACCACTACTACCACCACTACCACTACTACCACCACTACCACTACTACCACTACTACCACCACCGCTACCACCACTACCACTACTACCACCACCACTACCACCACTACCACCACTACCACCACTACCACCACTACTACCACCACTACCACCACTACCACCACTACTACCACCACTACCACCACTACCACCACTACCACCACTACTACCACCACTACCACCACTACCACCACTACTACCACCACTACCACCACTACTACCACCACTACCACCACTACCACCACTACCACCACTACCACCACTACTACCACCACTACCACCACTGCCACCACTACTACCACTACTACCACTACTACCACTACTACCACCACCACTACCACCACTACCACTACTACCACCACTACCACTACTACCACTACCACTACTACCACTACCACCACTACCACCACTACCACCACTACCACCACTACTACCACCACTACCACTACTACCACCACTACCACTACCACTACTACCACTACAGGCTGGACACTACAGGCTGGACACTACAGGCTGGACGCTACAGGCTGGACGCTACAGGCTGGACACTAGAGGCTGGACGCTACAGGCTGGACACTAGAGGCTGGACACTAGAGGCTAGACGCTACAGGCTGGACACTACAGGCTACACGCTACAGGCTGCACGCTACAGGCTGCACGCTACAGGCTGCACGCTACAGGCTGTATATAGCGTGACTTTGAGAAGTTCTCACACGAAGCTCGATTGCTTTGGGTTTAACATTAATCTCAAAGAGAATTATTGATACCCTGGCGGGTGAAAAAAAAAAAGTCAGGCTCAAAGAGACACTTCTGAATTATTTTAACATTGCTGTTGACTTGCTTTTAATGTTAATAAAGAAAAGTAGAGAACGTAGAAACTAAAGTTTAGTGAAGAAGGAGGAGGAGAAGAAGAAGGAGGAGGAGGAATAGGTACCTGGGTGTTAGTTGACTGGTGTGGGTGGGATCCTGGGGACAAAATTAACCTAATAGGTACCTGGGTGTTAGTTGACTGGTGTGGGTGGCATCCTGGGGACAAAATTAACCTAATAGGTACCTGGGTGTTAGTTGACTGGTGTGGGTGGCATCCTGGGGACAAAATTAACCTAGTAGGTACCTGGGTGTTAGTTGACTGGTGTGGGTAGCATCCTGGGGACAAAATTAACCTAAGTTGTGGGATATGCTCTGCATAACCCGGGACTTTCTATATAGTATGTCATTGATGTCAGCTATGGTCTGTTTAAGTTGTGTCATGTACTGATAGAAATAAAGATTATATATTATATACCATGTCAATGGTATGCCCGAGTCGACGACTTGGTCGTACCATTCTGGGACTACCATCCTGGATCAGGGATCTGTTATACCATGTCTGAGTATGTAATCCGTCCTCCAGTAACGTAACCAGGCGGTCAGGCCATGGAACTGAAGATCAGCACCTTTTTAGAAAAGCCCAAGAGCTTTAACTCAACACACTCAAGCAGTTTATCACCTTTAGGTTTAATTCTGGAGAGCTAAGTGTAAATTAAGACCATTAACAAGGTCAGAAACTGGTCCCAAACAAGGCCAGTCCAACAATGGAAATATTGAACATCAAAATGGTATACAATACCGACAGGTTGATAGGTAAGACACATATGCAACAGTTAGACAACTTTAATCCGAAACGTTTCGCCTACACAGTAGGCTTCTTCAGTCTGTATTCGACTGAAGAAGCCTACTGTGTAGGCGAAACGTTTCGGATTAAAGTTGTCTAACTGTTGCATATGTGTCTTACCTATCATCAATGGAAATATTTCTGCAGAAACACTCAGTACAGTGCTTGTGTAGCCTTGTCTCAGGGCTTAACAGAACTTGAAACACAGTAAATGTCAAGTCTTCGCTGTGTGAGTCAGAACTAAGTTAGGTTAAGTTGGTCAGGAAAGAGGACAAGTGTTTCCTGACGCGGGTCTTACTCATATGATGACCCGAAGTTGGAACTTTTGGTCATCTGACCGAGGCCTTCCACTGGCTCACCTCTCCACCCCTTTAAAAATTATGTAATGCTTATAGCTCAGAGTGAAAGTGAGAGTGAGAGTGTGTGAATATGACTGGAACTTTAACGAACGAAGGAGAGTGCAACAAGCAGTTCAATGCACTCTGGCACCTTCTGTCATCGTGGAGGAACTTTCCACAACCGAACATAACAACGATGTATATGAAAGGAACCATACCCCCGGCCGGGGGTATGGTTTATTTGCAATCGTGTCATTACGATTTCTTGAGTCAAGTTATATGAAAGAACATATACACCGTGTATATCTCTTCAGTGTATATATATACACTAAAAGTTTATTTAACCCCCACTTTAGGTATTAAAGTATTCTTAACTGGTGGGGAACAGGTGAGATGCAGACTTAACGACCCTCGTGTAATAGACTTTAACCCCATTAACCAACCAACCACGTCAACAAAAATCTCCTCGACACCAGAAATGATGTTCTGAGACTTACAAGGTATATATGAAGATGAATTAATGTCGTAAGGGACCTGTAAGATCACTTACGATACTCTCCACACCAACTCCAAGACTGAGGGACTGATTACCTCATCTTTTGTATATAGTTCTACTGTCTTCAAATTATGTCTTAGAATTTGTACTGATAAAGCCACTGGTGGGCGAAACATCTACATTAAAGATACGCAAATGTTGCATATGTTTCTGATTTTCACTTACAGGTCCGTTTCAAGTTCTGGTGAACCACCTGACTCCCCACCTTATAAATACTCACTATGTGGGCGAAACGTAATTAATAAAAAATCGCGTTATACTTCACATGTGTTTATTTTTTCAAGACACATTTTTACCCGCCCACCACCAGTCATTTTTACCCGCCCACCACCAGTCATTTTTACCCGCCCACCACCAGTCATTTTTACCCGCCCACCACCAGTCATTTTTACCCGCCCACCACCAGTCATTTTTACCCGCCCACCACCAGTCATTTTTACCCGCCCACCACCAGTCATTTTTACCCGCCCACCACCAGTCATTTTTACCCGCCCACCACCAGTCATTTTTACCCGCCCACCACCAGTCATTTTTACCCGCCCACCACCAGTCATTTTTACCCGCCCACCACCAGTCATTTTTACCCGCCCACCACCAGTCATTTTTACCCGCCCACCACCAGTCGAGAATATTTCAATCCCCGATACAGGAATTAAATACATTGTTAGTGTATATCTGTACACTGAGTACCATATATGTTGAGGAGGTCGCGACATAAGAACATAAGAACGAATGAACACTGCAGCAGGCCTACTGGCCCATGTGAGGCAGGTCCAACTCACACCCACCCACATCCACTCATGGCAGATGTTGTTTAATGTAGACAAATGTTAAGGTTGTAATTCTGGAAAAAGACGATTACTACGGTAGGTATAAAGACATAAAAGTGAATATGACAAAGATTTAGGAGTTCTGGGTAGCAATATTGTACAGCCACGACAACAGTGTGTTAGTCGCATTAATAAACCTGATAGAATTCCAGAGACAGTGCAGTCTCCACTTTCAATGAGATTGATTTCTTCACCGTCTACCGTCACCAATTAATTAGTTCTGTACTGAATTGATAAAGTAACTGGTTGATGTGACTTCCCTTCCGTCCCTCCCTTCGTCCCTCCTTCCATCCCTCCTAAGGGAAGGAAGGGATAGAGGGCCTCTTCTCTGGGAGGAGTGTCACACTCCCATAAGGTGCTTGTCAACAACCTGGATGGTGTTCCGGGGGTCAACGCCCCCGCAGCCCGGTCTATGACCAGGCCTCACGGTGGGTTAGGGCCTGATCAACCAGGCTGTTACTACTGGCCATTATCTGGAACGATATTGTTGCAGACCATAGAGCTGAACTCTTCTCCAGGCTGAGGGACTGATCAATTCAATTCAATTCAATTCAAAGTTTATTCTCTATAAGTATTACAATGCTGAGTTTACAGAAATTTGGTTATTGTTTGGTTTACATGTAGTAAAATTGTGATTACAGAGTGTACCACTAGAACACTTAGCATGGCTAGGCATTTCGGGCATACTTAGTTTTATTCTTAAATGTAAAATATTACAAATTATGAGGTAAGTTGGTATTATGGCTAAGTGACTAAATACTAGTTTATGAGTTTAGCAATGTGAATGCTTTTGTTTTGGCACAGTACATAGTTTCAGTATTGGAGTATCACAGGATTCATTATTTTAAGATTGAGATTAATATTTCTGTTTATGGTCAAATGAGTGAGTGTAAGTGTGAACCACCAGGTGGTATTCGTGTAGTTAGTTGACGGGGTGTATCAGGGAGATAAGATGTTTTCTAATGGTAGTTTTGAAGGTGATGAATGTGTCTGCAGTTCTAGAGTTCTCAGGTAGGGTATTCCAGATTTTAGGGCCTTTGACATACATTGAATTTTTGTAAAGGTTTAGTCGGACACGGGGAATGTCGTAGAGATGTTTGTGTCTGGTGTTATGTCTGTGGGTTCTGTCACTACTATCAAGAAAGCGTTTTAGGTCAAGGTTGATATTAGAGTTTAAATGCTTTTTCTCCAAGGTTGATGGAATGATTACATCATCTTTATTCATTTCTACCGCTGCCTCTGTATTTGACTGAAGAAGCCTACTGTGCAGGCGAAACTTTTCATCAATAAAGATACCCGACTATTGGTTGATCACTGAAGCCTTGCAACGAGACGGCCCACAACCGTCAGGTTGATCACTGAAGCCTTGCAACGAGACGACCCACAACCGTCAGGTTGATCACTGAAGCCTAGCAACGAGACGACCCACAGCCGTCAGGTTGATTACTGAAGCCTGGCAACGAGACGACCCACAACCGTCAGGTTGATCACTGAAGCCTGGCAACGAGACGACCCACAACCGTCAGGTTGATCACTGAAACCTGGCAACGAGACGACCCACAACCGTCAGGTTGATCACTGAAGCCTGGCAACGAGACGACCCACAACCGTCAGGTTGATCACTGAAACCTGGCAACGAGACGACCCACAACCGTCAGGTTGATCACTGAAGCCTGGCAACGAGACGACCCACAACCGTCAGGTTGATCACTGAAGCCTGGCAACGAGACGACCCACAACCGTCAGGTTGATCACTGAAGCCTGGCAACGAGACGACCCACAACCGTCAGGTTGATCACTGAAACCTGGCAACGAGACGACCCACAACCGTCAGGTTGATCACTGAAGCCTTGGAACGAGACGACCCACAACCGTCAGGTTGATCACTGAAGCCTGGCAACGAGACGACCCACAACCGTCAGGTTGATCACTGAAGCCTTGCAACGAGACGACCCACAACCGTCAGGTTGATCACTGAAGCCTTGCAACGAGACGACCCACAACCGTCAGGTTGATCACTGAAGCCTAGCAACGAGACGACCCACAGCCGTCAGGTTGATTACTGAAGCCTGGCAACGAGACGACCCACAACCGTCAGGTTGATCACTGAAGCCTAGCAACGAGACGACCCACAACCGTCAGGTTGATCACTGAAGCCTGGCAACGAGACGACCCACAACCGTCAGGTTGATCACTGAAGCCTGGCAACGAGACGACCCACAACCGTCAGGTTGATCACTGAAGCCTTGGAACGAGACGACCCACAACCGTCAGGTTGATCACTGAAGCCTTGCAACGAGACGACCCACAACCGTCAGGTTGATCACTGAAGCCTAGCAACGAGACGACCCACAACCGTCAGGTTGATCACTGAAGCCTGGCAACGAGACGACCCACAACCGTCAGGTTGATCACTGAAGCCTAGCAACGAGACGACCCACAACCGTCAGGTTGATCACTGAAGCCTTGCAACGAGACGACCCACAACCGTCAGGTTGATCGCTGAAGCCTGGCAACGAGACGACCCACAACCGTCAGGTTGATCACTGAAGCCTGGCAACGAGACGACCCACAACCGTCAGGTTGATCACTGAAGCCTTGCAACGAGACGACCCACAGCCGTCAGGTTGATCACTGAAGCCTGGCAACGAGACGACCCACAACCGTCAGGTTGATCACTGAAGCCTTGCAACGAGACGGCCCACAACCGTCAGGTTGATCACTGAAGCCTGGCAACGAGACGACCCACAACCGTCAGGTTGATCACTGAAGCCTGGCAACGAGACGACCCACAACCGTCAGGTTGATCACTGAAGCCTGGCAACGAGACGACCCACAACCGTCAGGTTGATCACTGAAGCCTGGCAACGAGACGACCCACAACCGTCAGGTTGATCACTGAAGCCTTGCAACGAGACGGCCCACAGCCGTCAGGTTGATCACTGAAGCCTTGCAACGAGACGGCCCACAGCCGTCAGGTTGATCACTGAAGCCTTGCAACGAGACGACCCACAACCGTCAGGTTGATCACTGAAGCCTGGCAACAAGACGACCCACAACCGTCAGGTTGATCACTGAAGCCTGGCAACGAGACGACCCACAACCGTCAGGTTGATCACTGAAGCCTGGCAACAAGACGACCCACAACCGTCAGGTTGATCACTGAAGCCTGGCAACAAGACGACCCACAACCGTCAGGTTGATCACTGAAGCCTGGCAACAAGACGACCCACAACCGTCAGGTTGATCACTGAAGCCTAGCAACGAGACGACCCACAACCGTCAGGTTGATCACTGAAGCCTTGCAACGAGACGACCCACAACCGTCAGGTTGATCACTGAAGCCTAGCAACGAGACGACCCACAACTAAGGGACTCACAGACAAGAGGAAATAGGAATCACATATAAAAATCAACTTTACCAGGGACATCACTTACGCAGCTCTGACCTAACTTAAGAACATAGAAAAGAAGGAACACTACAACAGCTCTACTGGCCCATACGAAGCAGGTTCAAGTCTCCTAACGGCTTAAGCCAATGTCCTGACCTAGTTAGGCTTAAGGAAAAAGACTGAGAGAATCCTACAAGTTACCCTACCATCAATTTATACAAACCGCTACAACTGTAATAAACTCTGCCTCAATTTTTCCCAAAATCGACATCAATCAAGATACCAAGATACAAATAATCACCGTGAGGTGGTATATTTCTCTCAGTGTACGTAATAATAATAATAATAATAATAATAATAATAATAATAATAATAATAATAATAATAATAATAATAATAATAATAATAATAATAATAATAATAATAATAATAATAATAATAATAATAATAATAATAATAATAATCATAATAATAATAATAATAATAATAATAATAATAATAATAATAATAATAATAATAATAATCTTTATTTGTGCAAGTACATGATATAACTTATACAGACCATAGCTGAGATCAGTTACATACTATATAGAAAGCCACTAGTTATGCAGAGCATTTCCTGCAACTTAGGTTAATTTTGTCCCCAGGATGCCACCCACACCAGTCCACTAACACCCAGGTATCCGCTTACTGCTAGGTGAACATGGACAGCAAATGTCTTAAGGAAACACGCCGCCAATGTTCCACTTCTAAATACGCAAACAATTTACCTAGTTTAGTAACATAACAAAATTATGGGGGTTAGCATGTGACAGGTAGCTTCTCGCCACTGCAGGACACCCGGGCATCTTCAGTACATCTATCACTGAGATGTTTCCCTGTAATACTCTCACTAAGATGAAGGTCCCAGAAGATACCTCATCATGAGTTGAAGTTCCCAGAAGATACCTCATCATGAGTTGAAGTTCCCAGAAGATACCTCATCATGAGTTGAAGTTCCCAGAAGATACCTCATCATGAGTTGAAGTTCCCAGAAGATACCTCATCATGAGTTGAAGTTCCCAGAAGATACCTCATCATGAGTTGTAGTTCCCAGAAGATACCTCATCATGAGTTGAAGTTCCCAGAAGATACCTCATCCTGAGATGAAGTTCCCAGAAGATACCTCATCCTGAGATGAAGTTCCCAGAAGATACTTCATCATGAGTTGAAGTTCCCAGAAGATACCTCATCATGAGATGAAGTTCCCAGAAGATACCTCATCATGAGTTGAAGTTCCCAGAAGATACCTCATCCTGAGATGAAGTTCCCAGAAGATACCTCATCATGAGTTGAAGTTCCCAGAAGATACCTCATCATGAGATGAAGTTCCCAGAAGATACCTCATCCTGAGATGAAGTTCCCAGAAGATACCTCATCCTGAGATGAAGTTCCCAGAAGATACCTCATCCTGAGATGAAGTTCCCAGAAGATACCTCATCCTGAGATGAAGTTCCCAGAAGATACCTCATCATGAGATGAAGTTCCCAGAAGATACCTCATCATGAGTTGAAGTTCCCAGAAGATACCTCATCATGAGTTGAAGTTCCCAGAAGATACCCCATCATGAGTTGAAGTTCCCAGAAGATACCCCATCATGAGTTGAAGTTCCCAGAAGATACCTCATCATGAGTTGAAGTTCCCAGAAGATACCTCATCATGAGTTGAAGTTCCCAGAAGATACCCCATCATGAGTTGAAGTTCCCAGAAGATACTTCATCATGAGTTGAAGTTCCCAGAAGATACCTCATCCTGAGATGAAGTTCCCAGAAGATACCTCATCCTGAGTTGAAGTTCCCAGAAGATACCTCATCCTGAGATGAAGTTCCCAGAAGATACCTCATCCTGAGATGAAGTTCCCAGAAGATACCTCATCCTGAGTTGAAGTTCCCAGAAGATACCTCATCCTGAGATGAACTTCCCAGAAGATACCTCATCCTGAGATGAAGTTCCCAGAAGATACCTCATCCTGAGTTGAAGTTCCCAGAAGATACCTCATCCTGAGTTGAAGTTCCCAGAAGATACCTCATCCTGAGATGAAGTTCCCAGAAGATACCTCATCCTGAGTTGAAGTTCCCAGAAGATACCTCATCCTGAGTTGAAGTTCCCAGAAGATACCTCATCCTGAGTTGAAGTTCCCAGAAGATACCTCATCCAGAGATGAAGTTCCCAGAAGATACCTCATCATGAGTTGAAGTTCCCAGAAGATACCTCATCATGAGTTGAAGTTCCCAGAAGGTACCTCATCATGAGATGAAGTTCCCAGAAGATACCTCATCATGAGATGAAGTTCCCAGAAGGTACCTCATCATGAGATGAAGTTCCCAGAAGATACCTCATCCTGAGATGAAGTTCCCAGAAGATACCTCATCCTGAGATGAAGTTCCCAGAAGATACCTCATCCTGAGTTGAAGTTCCCAGAAGATACCTCATCCTGAGTTGAAGTTCCCAGAAGATACCTCATCCTGAGATGAAGTTCCCAGAAGATACCTCATCCTGAGATGAAGTTCCCAGAAGATACCTCATCCTGAGTTGAAGTTCCCAGAAGATACCTCATCCTGAGATGAAGTTCCCAGAAGATACCTCATCCTGAGATGAAGTTCCCAGAAGATACCTCATCCTGAGTTGAAGTTCCCAGAAGATACCCCATCATGAGTTGAAGTTCCCAGAAGATACCTCATCCTGAGTTGAAGTTCCCAGAAGATACCTCATCCTGAGTTGAAGTTCCCAGAAGATACCTCATCCTGAGATGAAGTTCCCAGAAGATACCTCATCCTGAGATGAAGTTCCCAGAAGATACCTCATCCTGAGATGAAGTTCCCAGAAGATACCTCATCCTGAGATGAAGTTCCCAGAAGATACCTCATCCTGAGATGAAGTTCCCAGAAGATACCTCATCCTGAGATGAAGTTCCCAGAAGATACCTCATCCTGAGATGAAGTTCCCAGAAGATACCTCATCATGAGATGAAGTTCCCAGAAGATACCTCATCCTGAGATGAAGTTCCCAGAAGATACCCCATCATGAGTTGAAGTTCCCAGAAGATACCCCATCATGAGTTGAAGTTCCCAGAAGATACCCCATCATGAGTTGAAGTTCCCAGAAGATACCCCATCATGAGTTGAAGTTCCCAGAAGATACCCCATCATGAGTTGAAGTTCCCAGAAGATACCTCATCATGAGTTGAAGTTCCCAGAAGATACCTCATCCTGAGATGAAGTTCCCAGAAGATACCTCATCCTGAGTTGAAGTTCCCAGAAGATACCTCATCCTGAGATGAAGTTCCCAGAAGATACATCATCCTGAGATGAAGTTCCCAGAAGATACCTCATCCTGAGTTGAAGTTCCCAGAAGATACCTCATCCTGAGATGAACTTCCCAGAAGATACCTCATCCTGAGATGAAGTTCCCAGAAGATACCTCATCCTGAGATGAAGTTCCCAGAAGATACCTCATCCTGAGTTGAAGTTCCCAGAAGATACCTCATCCTGAGTTGAAGTTCCCAGAAGATACCTCATCCTGAGTTGAAGTTCCCAGAAGATACCTCATCCTGAGTTGAAGTTCCCAGAAGATACTTCAAGCGCTGAATTAATCAAAGAGGTCGTACAACAACAACATTTATGTAAACAACCAAGTTTCTCCAGCAAAACAATAATAAACCTCAACAAACAATGATAAACCTCATGAATGATAAACCTCACCAATGATAAACCTCACCAATGATAAACCTCATCAATGATAAACCTCATCAATGATAAACCTCATCAAACAACCGACAGCGGCAACAGAGACCCAACACACATCTGAGAAAGAAACTGAAATTGAGGTCAGAGACAACAGTAGATGAACGGGGAGTCGCCTTAACAACAGTGGATGAACGGGGAGTCGCCTTGACAACAGTGGATGAACGGGGAGTCACCTTGACAACAGTAGATGAACGGGGAGTCGCCTGGACAACAGTAGGTGAACGGGAAGTCGCCTTGACAACAGTAGATGAACGGGGAGTCGCCTGGACAACAGTAGATGAACGGGAAGTCGCCCTCTCAACAGTATGGAACTCCTCACCAATGACTGCCCAAGAACTCAATGGCAGATTAAGCAATAAAACAGCATCTCTGAATTACAGCATGACATTCACCAAATACTCACAGAGCTGACAGCGACCTCTAACAGCATACATACTCCGCATAACAACGGGGCTTCCCACAGGCGCCCCCAGAAGTCGCCCTTCTCTCTATCACACTGAAATAAACGTTACGATTAGTGTTAATACCCACGACTGTCACTTATCTCTAACAACTGGGAACTGTAATCTTGTAGACTAACTTATAACCCTAATTTTTAAAGGGGTAGAGGGGTAAGTCAGTGGAAGGCCTGAGTCAGTGGAAGGTCTGAGTCAGTGGAAGGTCTGAGTCAGTGGAAGGTCTGAGTCAGTGGAAGGCCTGAGTCAGTGGAAGGCCTGAGTCAGTGGAAGGTCTGAGTCAGTGGAAGGCCTGAGTCAGTGGAAGGCCTGAGTCAGTGGAAGGCCTGAGTCAGTGGAAGGCCTCAGTCAGTGGAAGGCCTCAGTCAGTGGAAGGCCTGAGTCAGTGGAAGGCCTGAGTCAGTGGAAGGCCTGAGTCAGTGGAAGGCCTGAGTCAGTGGAAGGCCTGAGTCAGTGGAAGGCCTGAGTCAGTGGAAGGCCTCAGTCAGTGGAAGGTCTGAGTCAGTGGAAGGTCTGAGTCAGTGGAAGGCCTGAGTCAGTGGAAGGCCTGAGTCAGTGGAAGGCCTGAGTCAGTGGAAGGCCTCAGTCAGTGGAAGGCCTCAGTCAGTGGAAGGCCTGAGTCAGTGGAAGGCCTGAGTCAGTGGAAGGCCTCAGTCAGTGGAAGGCCTCAGTCAGTGGAAGGCCTGAGTCAGTGGAAGGCCTGAGTCAGTGGAAGGCCTGAGTCAGTGGAAGGCCTGAGTCAGTGGAAGGCCTGAGTCAGTGGAAGGCCTGAGTCAGTGGAAGGCCTGAGTCAGTGGAAGGCCTCAGTCAGTGGAAGGCCTCAGTCAGTGGAAGGCCTGAGTCAGTGGAAGGCCTGAGTCAGTGGAAGGCCTGAGTCAGTGGAAGGCCTGAGTCAGTGGAAGGCCTGAGTCAGTGGAAGGCCTGAGTCAGTGGAAGGCCTGAGTCAGTGGAAGGCCTCAGTCAGTGGAAGGCCTGAGTCAGTGGAAGGTCTGAGTCAGTGGAAGGCCTGAGTCAGTGGAAGGCCTGAGTCAGTGGAAGGCCTGAGTCAGTGGAAGGCCTCAGTCAGTGGAAGGCCTCAGTCAGTGGAAGGTCTGAGTCAGTGGAAGGTCTGAGTCAGTGGAAGGCCTGAGTCAGTGGAAGGCCTCAGTCAGTGGAAGGCCTCAGTCAGTGGAAGGCCTCAGTCAGTGGAAGGCCTGAGTCAGTGGAAGGCCTGAGTCAGTGGAAGGCCTCAGTCAGTGGAAGGCCTCAGTCAGTGGAAGGCCTGAGTCAGTGGAAGGCCTCAGTCAGTGGAAGGCCTGAGTCAGTGGAAGGCCTGAGTCAGTGGAAGGCCTGAGTCAGTGGAAGGCCTGAGTCAGTGGAAGGCCTGAGTCAGTGGAAGGCCTGAGTCAGTGGAAGGCCTGAGTCAGTGGAAGGCCTGAGTCAGTGGAAGGCCCCAGTCAGTGGAAGGCCTCAGTCAGTGGAAGGCCTGAGTCAGTGGAAGGCCCCAGTCAGTGGAAGGCCTGAGTCAGTGGAAGGCCTGAGTCAGTGGAAGGCCAGTGGAACGCCTGAGACAGTGGAAGGCCTGAGTCAGTGGAAGGCCTGAGTCAGTGGAAGGCCTGAGTCAGTGGAAGGCCTGAGTCAGTGGAAGGCCTGAGTCAGTGGAAGGCCCCAGTCAGTGGAAGGCCCCAGTCAGTGGAAGGCCTCAGTCAGTGGAAGGCCTGAGTCAGTGGAAGGCCTGAGTCAGTGAAAGGCCCCAGTCAGTGGAAGGCCTGAGTCAGTGGAAGGCCTGAGTCAGTGGAAGGCCTGAGTCAGTGGAAGGCCTGAGTCAGTGGAAGGCCTGAGTCAGTGAAAGGCCTGAGTCAGTGAAAGGCGTGAGTCAGTGGAAGGCCTCAGTCAGTGGAAGGCCTCAGTCAGTGGAAGACCTGAGTCAGTGGAAGGCCTGAGTCAGTGGAAGGCCTGAGTCAGTGGAAGGCCTCAGTCAGTGGAAGGCCTCAGTCAGTGGAAGACCTGAGTCAGTGGAAGGCCTGAGTCAGTGGAAGGCCTGAGTCAGTGGAAGGCCTCAGTCAGTGGAAGGCCTCAGTCAGTGGAAGGCCTGAGTCAGTGGAAGGCCTGAGTCAGTGGAAGGCCTCAGTCAGTGGAAGGCCTGAGTCAGTGGAAGGCCTGAGTCAGTGGAAGGCCTGAGTCAGTGGAAGGCCTGAGTCAGTGAAAGGCCTGAGTCAGTGGAAGGCCTCAGTCAGTGGAAGGCCTGAGTCAGTGGAAGGCCTGAGTCAGTGGAAGGCCTGAGTCAGTGGAAGGCCTGAGTCAGTGGAAGGCCTCAGTCAGTGGAAGGCCTGAGTCAGTGGAAGGCCTGAGTCAGTGGAAGGCCTCAGTCAGTGGAAGGCCTCAGTCAGTGGAAGGCCTGAGTCAGTGGAAGGCCTGAGTCAGTGGAAGGCCTGAGTCAGTGGAAGGCCCCAGTCAGTGGAAGGCCCCAGTCAGTGGAAGGCCTGAGTCAGTGGAAGGCCTCAGTCAGTGGAAGGCCTCAGTCAGTGGAAGGCCCCAGTCAGTGGAAGGCCTGAGTCAGTGGAAGGCCTGAGTCAGTGGAAGGCAGTCAGTGAGTCAGTGGAAGGCCTGAGTCAGTGGAAGGCCTGAGTCAGTGGAAGGCCTGAGTCAGTGGAAGGCCTGAGTCAGTGGAAGGCCTGAGTCAGTGGAAGGCCTGAGTCAGTGGAAGGCCTGAGTCAGTGGAAGGCCTGAGTCAGTGGAAGGCCTCAGTCAGTGGAAGGCCTGAGTCAGTGGAAGGCCTGAGTCAGTGGAAGGCCTGAGTCAGTGGAAGGCCTGAGTCAGTGGAAGGCCTCAGTCAGTGGAAGGCCTCAGTCAGTGGAAGGCCTCAGTCAGTGGAAGGCCTCAGTCAGTGGAAGGCCTCAGTCAGTGGAAGGCCTCATAAGACCTGCCTGAGGAAACACTTGTACTGTTTTCTGACGAACCTTACCTACCCTAACCTGTAATCTTGTTCAATCTCAGAGTCATGGAGGCTACGCTATGAACAATGTAATGAACATATAAAAACCTGCTTCCCGAACATGACATAGACTAGCACACTTATGCAACAATTTCTTATCTTTACTGATGACCTTAATAAAGACGCCAAACTTCGTCGACATAGTTGTTGTTATCGTATATCACTGATATAACGAAACACATATTAGTGGACAACAGCTGACTCTCAATTTGGTACAGTTTCACGCAGTTATAAGTTCACTTTAAACCGTATTTTAGGGATTAAAGAATAATAATAATAATCTTTATTACTACAAGTACATGATGCAACTTATACAGACCATAGCTGACATCAATGACATACTACTATATAGAAAACCACTTGTTATGCTGAGCATTTCTCGCAAATTTGGTCAATTTTGTCCCCAGGATGCGACACACACCAGTCTACTAATACCCAGGTACCTATTTTACTGCTAGGTGAGCATGGGCAGCAGGTGTCTTAAGGAAACACGTCCTAATGGTACCGCCAGTACCGGGGAGCGAACCACAGACCTCAGGGTGTGAGGTGAGTGCGCTACCAACCCAGCTACGGTACACCTTAACTTGTTGTGTACAAAGGACATGCAGCCTCAATGACCTTCGTGTAGTCGATAGGCATTAAACCTAATAAACTAAATAGTTCATTCCTGGGTAATTTTTCCCGTGTCCAGTGATAAACCTATCCAGCAATAAACCTTCAGAATTCAATGTTTATCGTCAGAAATTTACATAATTAAACCCGCGACCAGAATGTTGATCCAGGAACATAAACACTGGAACGATTTTCTAAATTATTTACCAAAATTTTATAGATCGTCAGCTGCAATAACTATCAGAGATAAAAGCAATAATATACCAGAGTCTTACTTTTATTTATTGAAGTTAATAATAAAAATAGCGAACTTTTGTACAAGTATGTATTGTTCCAGGTACAATACCGTGACTGGAACAATACACAAATAAGCTGTACGTAGGAGAGTGGAAGTTATCACGGCGTCCCGGTCCGTCTTGGGCCATTTACAAGTGTGACTGGTAAATGGCCCAAGACGGACCGGAACACAGTGATAAGTTTCTCTTCTATGTGCGAGTTATTTGTGGGGAAAATAAACACAAATGCAGGAAAATGCGGCTCTTTATTGACAACGTATCGCTCAAAGAGTTGGTTTTATTAAGTCACAAACAGATGTACCTAGGTGAAGAGGACGAAGAGGAGGAGAAGAAGGAGGCAGAGATATTAGGTCACTGGGGAGTCTTGTACACGATGACCGGGTCATGAAGGAAGGGTCGACACAAGGATGGTCGACTTTAAGGGCTGAAATCCTGTGTTATCTGGACTGTGGGGTCGCCTCTGTGAGCCTTGTGGACTGTGTCAAGTGAGGGAACTTTCCATGGAAGTTCCAGTGGGAGGTGAGGGAACTTTCTCTGGAGTGCGAGTGGAAAGTTCTCTTTACTTTCCAGTGGAAAGTAAGGAACTTTCAGCTCGCACTCCACTCATACCATCCACCCTGATGGTGGTGCAGGGCTCTTGATGCAAGGAACTGGAGCACACAGCTCACAACCCTACATTCACTCCCAGCCATTGGATGAACGATGGTCAATGTGTTTTCTTCTCTAAGTCCTCTTACGTGTTTCCTTAAGATACCTGCTATCCCTGTTCACCTAGCAGTAAGTAGGTACCTGGGTGTGAGCCACCTTACACCTGCTGTCCCTGTTCACCTAGCAGTAAGAAGGTATCTGGGTGTTAGTCACCTTACGCCTGCTGTCCCTGTTCATCTAACAGTAAGTAGGTATCTGGGTGTTAGTCACCTTACGCCTGCTGTCCCTGTTCATCTAGCAGTAAGTAGGTACTTGGGTATTAGTGGACTGGCATGGGGCGCATCCTGGGGACAAAATTAACCTAAGTTGCGGGAAATGCTCAACATAACCCGGGACTTTCTATGTAGTATGTCATTGGTGTCAGCTATGGTCTGTATAAGTTGTATCATGTACTGGTAGCAATAAAAATTATCATTATTATTATTATTATTATTATTATTATTATTATTATTATTATTATTATTATTATTATTATTATTATTATTATTATTATTATTATTATTATTATTATTATTATTATTATTATTATTATTATTATTATTATTATTATTATTATTATTATTATTATTATTATTATTATTATTATTACCTTGGCTAAAGAGGACATGAAGTTGTGAGGACAAAAACAATATTTGCAACAAAAGTATGATTGTTACATACAGACACGTGTATTAAACTAAGACCTAACCTAACCTAACCTAACCTAACCTAACCTAACCTAACCTAACCTAACCTAACCTAACCTAACCTAACCTAACCTAACCTAACCTAACCTAACCTAACCTAACCTAACCTAACCTAACCTAACCTAACCTAACCTAACCTAACCTAACCTAACCTAACCTAACCTAACCTAACCTAACCTAACCTAACCTAACCTAACCTAACCTAACCTAACCTAACCTAACCTAACCTAACCTAACCTAACCTAACCTAACCTAACCTAACCTAACCTAACCTAACCTAACCTAACCTAACCTAACCTAACCTAACCTAACCTAACCTAACCTAACCTAACCTAACTAACCTAACCTAACCTAACCTAACCTAACCTAACCTAACCTAACCTAACCTAACCTAACCTAACCTAACCTAACCTAACCTAACCTAACCTAACCTAACCTAACCTAACCTAACCTAACCTAACCTAACCTAACCTAACCTAACCTAACCTAACCTAA
>NC_091369.1:3005799-3080799 GCF_038502225.1 Cherax quadricarinatus
TGATGGTTGCATTTTCCAGCAGCTTGATGGTGACACTGCCTGGTAGCTTGATGGTGGCACTAGTGACAGCTTGATGATGGCACTGTCTAGCAGCATGATGGTGGGACCATTATGTGTCTGTAATGTTGAGGTACAGTCCCAGGACCCATTATGTGTCTTTGTAATGCTGAGGTACAGTCGCAGGACCCATTATGTACCGCTATAATGTTGAGGTACAGTCCCAGGACCCATTATGTACCGCTATAATGTTGAGGTACAGCCCCAGGACCCATTATGAGCCTCTGTAATGCTGAGGTACAGTCCCAGGACCTATTATGCACTGCTATAATGTTGAGGTACAGTCCCTGGACCCATTATGAGCCTCTGTAATGCTGAGGTACAGTCCCAGGACCCATTATGCACCGCTATAATGTTGAGGTACAGTCCCAGGACCCATTATGTACCGCTATAATGTTGAGGTACAGTCCCAGGACCCATTATGAGCCTCTGTAATGCTGAGGTACAGTCCCAGGACCCATTATGCACCGCTATAATGTTGAGGTACAGTCCCAGGACCCATTATGAGCCTCTGTAATGCTGAGGTACAGTCCCAGGACCCATTATGCACCGCTATAATGTTGAGGTACAGTCCCTGGACCCATTATGTGCCTCTGTAATGCTGAGGTACAGTCCCAGGACCCATTATGTACCGCTATAATGTTGAGGTACAGTCCCTGGACCCATTATGTGCCTCTGTAATGCTGAGGTACAGTCCCAGGACCCATTATGCACCGCTATAAAGTTGAGGTACAGTCCCTGGACCCATTATGTGCCTCTGTAATGCTGAGGTACAGTCCCAGGACCCATTATGCACCGCTATAATGTTGAGATACAGTCCCAGGACCCATTATGTGTCTTTGTAATGCTGAGGTACAGTCCCAGGACCCATTATGTACCGCTATAATGTTGAGGTACAGTCCCAGGACCCATTATGTGCCTCTGTAATGTTGAGGTACAGTCCCTGGACCCATTATGCACCGCTATAATGTTGAGGTACAGTCCCAGGACCCATTATGCACCGCTATAATGTTGAGGTACAGTCCCTGGACCCATTATGTGCCTCTGTAATGCTGAGGTACAGTCCCAGGACCCATTATGTACCGCTATAATGTTGAAGTACAGTCCCTGGACCCATTATGTGCCTCTGTAATGCTGAGGTACAGTCCCAGGACCCATTATGCACCGCTATAAAGTTGAGGTACAGTCCCTGGACACATTATGTGCCTCTGTAATGCTGAGGTACAGTCCCAGGACCCATTATGCACCGCTATAATGTTGAGATACAGTCCCAGGACCCATTATGTGTCTTTGTAATGCTGAGGTACAGTCCCAGGACCCATTATGTACCGCTATAATGTTGAGGTACAGTCCCAGGACCCATTATGTGCCTCTGTAATGTTGAGGTACAGTCCCTGGACCCATTATGCACCGCTATAATGTTGAGGTACAGTCCCAGGACCCATTATGTGCCTCTGTAATGTTGAGGTACAGTCCCTGGACCCATTATGCACCGCTATAATGTTGAGGTACAGTCCCTGGACCCATTATGTACCGCTATAATGTTGAGGTACAGTCCCAGGAACCATTATGTGCCTCTGTAATGTGAGGTACAGTCCCAGGACCCATTATGTACCGCTATAATGTTGAGTTACAGTCCCAGGACCCATTATGTACCGCTATAATGTTGAGGTACAGTCCCTGGACCCATTATGAGCCTCTGTAATGCTGAGGTACAGTCCCAGGACCCATTATGTACCGCTATAATGTTGAGGTACAGTCTCAGGACCCATTATGTGCCTCTGTAATGTTGAGGTACAGTCCCTGGACCCATTATGAGCCTCTGTAATGCTGAGGTACAGTCCCTGGACCCATTATGTACCGCTATAATGTTGAGGTACAGTCCCAGGACCCATTATGTGCCTCTGTAATGTTGAGGTACAGTCCCAGGACCCATTATGTACCGCTATAATGTTGAGGTACAGTCCCAGGACCCATTATGTACCGCTATAATGTTGAGGTACAGTCCCTGGACCCATTATATGCTTCTGCAATCTTTTCACTACCGCGCACAGGATGGTAATGGGGTACATAGTAAAAATACTAACCGCACAACAATGTCAATAAAGCTTGAGTAAATATCAATATGGTATAGAATACCGACCGAGCTGCTTTGGGGATTAGCGTGGACGGTTACAAAGCATGGCTTGCTTCTGCAGTGTTTTAAAAATTGAGGTTGGAGTGTTGAAGGAGGTCTTGCTTCTCCAGGAGGAGATTAGGAGGCTGAAGGTCCACCTCATTGGGTCTGGGAGAGAGTGTGAGGTGGCTGGAGTTGTGGGGAATGAGGCTTCTAGCAGTGAGGTGCAGTCAGTCTCTCGCTGTGAGGAGGCTGTAGGTGGGGAGGTAGCAACGGCTACCAGCAGTGAGGTTGCAGTCCAGCACCTGCTACAAGTGGCGAGTGGTTCCAAGTAATGGGAGGAGAATCAGAATAAGGAAAGTTAAGAGTGAAGATCTGAAGGTAGGAAATCGCTTCTCTGTTCTTCAGGATGAATGTACTTCAGTGGCCAGTGAAGGTAAGGGTACTACTGCCCTTGCTAACAGAGGTAAGCACATTCTTGTGATTGGTGACTCTCAGGTAAGATATATTGACCGTGCTTTTTGTAATAGGAATAAGAAGATGAGAGATAGAGTGTGCTTCCCTGGAGCTGGTGTTGGTGACATAGTTAACAGGCTGGATAATATCATGTCAGGTAATGGGAACAAGCCCATTATCTGTCTCAGTGCTGGTGGAAATGATATTGGGAAGGGTAGGAGAGAAGAGCTGCTAGATAAGTACAGGCCAGCTATAGATTTCATTAAGTCTAAGGGAGGGGTCCCAATCATATGTAGCATCTTGCCTAGAAGGGGAGTAGGAAATTAATGGTTGTCTAGGGCAATTGGTGTAAATTGCTGGCTAGACAGATACTGCAAGGAACTTGCAATCCCATTCATTGACAACTGGAACAACTTTTATGGCAAACATGATATGTATGCAGGGGATGGGGTATATCTCTCTGGGGTTGGGGTGGTAGCACTTGCAAACTCAATTGAGAAGGCCATTGGTGAAATGCCTATGATTTTAAACTGATAGAAGATAGAGGTATGGGTGTGTGTGGGAAACAAGCAGGTTGCAACACTAGGGTTGGAAACAGTAAATGTATAAAAGACATTCAGCATGAAGTTATAAATAAAGACAATAGATCAGGTCAGCAAACAAAGGGGGACAGCAGAGGGCAGCAAGAGACTAGCTCCCTTAAGGTTTACTATACTAATAGCAGGAGTGTAAGAAATAAGATAGATGAGCTAAGATTAATTGCAAGTGCAGGAAACATAGATATTATTGCTATAACAGAGACCTGGCTCAATCTGAAAGATAGAGAGATGCCCTCTGAATGTCACATACAAGGCTATAAATTATTCCACACTGACAGGGTCAACAGGAAAGGTGGTGGAGTAGCGATGTATGTCAGAGACAATTTAAATTGTTGTGTTAGACAAGATATAAAATTAGAAGCGTCAGCCACTGAATCTGTTTGGTTACAGCTTCTCGAGGGCCGAGAAAAACTAATTTTGGGTGTGATTTACAGGGCCCCAAATCTTGATAGGGAGTGCAGTAAACTTCTATGGGACGAAATTCGTAAGGCATCTACATACGAAAATGTTGTGCTAATGGGAGATTTCAACTATAGACAGATTGACTGGAGCAATTTGACAGGAAATTTAGAGTCAGGTGACTTTCTTGATACGATTCAGGATTGTTTTTTAAAACAGTTTGTGACAGAGCCAACTAGGGAAAATAACTTCCTTGACTTGGTTCTTGCCAGTAGGGAAACACTAATTAATAATCTTGAGGTTAATGATGAGCTTGGGGAAAGTGATCACAAATCACTCAGTTTTAATATATCATGGAATTCCCCTAATAATGACAATCAAGTCTCTGTCCCTGACTTTCTCTTGGCTGATTTCATAGGACAGAAAAATTACTTAGGTGGGCTGAACTGGAATGACCTGACTAAGGGTCAGGTAGGTGGTGATGGTTGCCGATATGACGCTTTCCAGGGCATAGTTCTAGCTGCTCAGTCAAATTATGTTCCAAATAGGGAAATCAGATCAAACAAAAATGATCCTAAATGGATGAACTATACATTAAAATATCTGATTGGTCAAAAGAGAGGCATATATAGGCAAATCAAAAGAGGAGAGGGGCAATTAAGAAATCGATATATTCAGTTAAAGAGAGAAATAAAAAAGAGAATTAGAAAAGCAAAAAGAGATTATGAGGTTAAAGTTGCAAGAGAATCGAAGACTAACCCAAAAGGATTCTTTCAGGTATACAGAAGTAAGATCAGGGACAAGATAGGCCCACTCAAAAGTTCCTCGGGTCAGCTCACTGACAGTGATAAGGAAATGTGTAGAATTTTTAACACATACTTCCTCTCAGTTTTTACACAGGAGGATACCAGCGATATTCCAGAAATGATAAATTATGTAGAACAGGACGATAATAAACTGCGCACGATTAGGGTCACAAGTGACATGGTCCTTAGGCAAATAGATAAATTAAAACCTAACAAATCCCCAGGCCCTGATGAACTGTATGCAAGAGTTCTAAAGGAATGTAAAGAGGAGCTTAGCAAACCTTTGGCTAATCTTTTCAACATATCACTACAAACTGGCATGGTGTCAGATAAGTGGAAAATGGCAAATGTGATACCTATTTTCAAAGCAGGTGACAGGTCCTTAGCTTCGAACTATAGACCAATAAGCCTAACCTCCATAGTGGGAAAATTTTTGGAATCAATAATTGCCGAGGCAGTTCGTAGCCACCTTGAAAAGCATAAATTAATCAACGAATCTCAGCATGGTTTTACAAAGGGGCGTTCCTGCCTTACGAATTTATTAACTTTTTTCACTAAGGTATTTGAGGAGGTAGATCATGGTAATGAATATGATATTGTGTATATGGACTTCAGTAAGGCTTTTGACAGGGTCCCACATCAGAGACTATTGAGGAAAATTAAGGCACATGGAATAGGAGGAGAAATTTTTTCCTGGATAGAGGCATGGTTGACAAATAGGCAGCAGAGAGTTTGCATAAATGGGGAGAAATCAGAGTGGGGAAGCGTCACGAGCGGTGTTCCACAGGGGTCAGTGTTGGGCCCCCTGCTGTTCATAGTCTACATAAACGACATAGATGAGGGCATAAAGAGCGACATCGGCAAGTTTGCCGATGACACCAAAATAGGCCGTCGAATTCATTCTGACGAGGACATTAGAGCACTCCAGGAAGATTTGAATAGACTGATGCAGTGGTCGGAGTAGTGGCAGATGCAGTTTAATATAGACAAATGCAAAGTTCTAAATGTTGGACTGGACAATAACCATGCCACATATAAACTAAATAATGTAGATCTTAATATTACGGATTGCGAAAAAGATTTAGGAGTTCTGGTTATCAGTAATCTGAAACCAAGACAACAGTGCATAAGTGTTCGCAATGAAGCTAATAGAATCCTTGGCTTCATATCAAGAAGCATAAATAATAGGAGTCCTCAGGTTGTTCTTCAACTCTATACATCCTTGGTTAGGCCTCATTTAGATTATGCTGCACAGTTTTGGTCACCGTATTACAGAATGGATATAAATTCTCTGGAAAATGTACAAAGGATGATTGTTAGGTAAGACACATATGCAACAGTTAGGTATCTTTATTTCGAAACGTTTCGCCTACACAGTAGGCTTCTTCAGTCGAGTACAGAAAAGTTGATAGAAGCAGAAGAGACTTGAAGACGATGTAATCAGTCCATCACCCTTAAAGTTTTGAGGTGGTCAGTCCCTCAGTCTGGAGAAGAGCATTGTTCCATAGTCTGAAACAATATGTACAATATGTATGGAACAATGCTCTTCTCCAGACTGAGGGACTGACCACCTCAAAACTTTAAGGGTGATGGACTGATTACATCGTCTTCAAGTATCTTCTGCTTCTATCAACTTTTCTGTACTCGACTGAAGAAGCCTACTGTGTAGGCGAAACGTTTCGAAATAAAGATACCTAACTGTTGCATATGTGTCTTACCTAACAATCTGTCGGTATTTTATACCATTTTAATGTTCACAAAGGATGATGACAAAGTTGATCCCATGTATCAGAAACCTTCCCTATGAGGATAGACTAAGGACCCTGAATCTGCACTCTCTAGAAAGACGTAGAATTAGGGGGGATATGATTGAGGTGTATAAATGGAAGACAGGAATAAATAAAGGGGATGTAAATAGTGTGCTGAAAATATCTAGCCTAGACAGGACTCGCAGCAATGGTTTGAAGTTGGAAAAATTCAGATTCAGGAAGGATATAGGAAAGTACTGGTTTGGCAATAGAGTTGTGAATGAGTGGAACAAACTCCCAAGTACAGTTATAGAGGCCAGAACGTTGTGTAGCTTTAAAAATAGGTTGGATAAATACATGAGTGGATGTGGGTGGGTGTGAGTTAGACCTGATAGTTTGTGCTACCAGGTCGGTTGCCGTGTTCCTCCCTTAAGTCAATGTGACCTGACCTGACTAGGTTGGGTGCATTAGCTTAAGCCGGTAGGAGACTTGGACCTGCCTCGCATGGGCCAGTAGGCCTGCTGCAGTGTTCCTTCGTTCTTATGTTCTTAACATAGGCAACAGTTAGGTAACTTTAACTGCTGCGTATGTGTCTTACCTACCATCGATGAAGCTTGCAGCAGCATGAGAAAGTGCATCAATAGATGTTAAGAACATTAATAGGGTAGGACGAGGCTAGGAACAACACAATATTATCGATGAAGCAGGCAGCAGGCAGCAGGCAGCAGGCAGCAGGCAGCAGGCAGCAGGCAGCAGGCAGCAGGAGCATCAATCAACCGAGCATGCAGTGCGTGCCTTTTATCGAGTTCAGAGGTGACATAATTGGAATCAAAACACCAGGATGAAGGCGGACCTTTTACCCTTACATAAGGACCTTGAGTAAGTGCCAGGTTACACTACCTTGAGTAAGTGCCAGGTTACACTACCTTGAGTAAGTGCCAGGTTACACTACCTTGAGTAAGTGCCAGGTTACACTACCTTGAGTAAGTGCCAGGTTACACTACCTTGAGTAAGTGCCAGGTTACACTACCTTGAGTAAGTGCCAGGTTACACTACCTTGAGTAAGTGCCAGGTTACACTACCTTGAGTAAGTGCCAGGTTACACTACCTTGAGTAAGTGCCAGGTTACACTACCTTGAGTAAGTGCCAGGTTACAGTACCTTGAGTAAGTGCCAGGTTACACTACCTTGAGTAAGTGCCAGGTTACACTACCTTGAGTAAGTGCCAGGTTACAGTACCTTGAGTAAGTGCCAGGTTACACTACCTTGAGTAAGTGCCAGGTTACAGTACCTTGAGTAAGTGCCAGGTTACACTACCTTGAGTAAGTGCCAGGTTACACTACCTTGAGTAAGTGCCAGGTTACAGTACCTTGAGTAAGTGCCAGGTTACAGTACCTTGAGTAAGTGCCAGGTTACACTACCTTGAGTAAGTGCCAGGTTACAGTACCTTGAGTAAGTGCCAGGTTACACTACCTTGAGTAAGTGCCAGGTTACAGTACCTTGAGTAAGTGCCAGGTTACACTACCTTGAGTAAGTGCCAGGTTACAGTACCTTGAGTAAGTGCCAGGTTACAGTACCTTGAGTAAGTGCCAGGTTACACTACCTTGAGTAAGTGCCAGGTTACACTACCTTGAGTAAGTGCCAGGTTACAGTACCTTGAGTAAGTGCCAGGTTACAGGTTACACTACCTTGAGTAAGTGCCAGGTTACAGTACCTTGAGTAAGTGCCAGGTTACACTACCTTGAGTAAGTGCCAGGTTACACTACCTTGAGTAAGTGCCAGGTTACACTACCTTGAGTAAGTGCCAGGTTACACTACCTTGAGTAAGTGCCAGGTTACAGTACCTTGAGTAAGTGCCAGGTTACACTACCTTGAGTAAGTGCCAGGTTACACTACCTTGAGTAAGTGCCAGGTTACAGTACCTTGAGTAAGTGCCAGGTACCTTGAGTAAGTGCCAGGTTACAGTACCTTGAGATAGCGCCAGGTTACACTACCTTGAGTAAGTGCCAGGTTACAGTACCTTGAGTAAGTGCCAGGTTACAGTACCTTGAGTAAGTGCCAGGTTACACTACCTTGAGTAAGTGCCAGGTTACAGTACCTTGAGTAAGTGCCAGGTTACACTACCTTGAGTAAGTGCCAGGTTACAGTACCTTGAGTAAGTGCCAGGTTACACTACCTTGAGTAAGTGCCAGTACCTTGAGTAAGTGCCAGGTTACAGGTTACACTACCTTGAGTAACTACCTTGAGTAAGTGCCAGGTTACACTACCTTGAGTAAGTGCCAGGTTACAGTACCTTGAGTAAGTGCCAGGTTACACTACCTTGAGTAAGTGCCAGGTTACACTACCTTGAGTAAGTGCCAGGTTACACTACCTTGAGTAAGTGCCAGGTTACACTACCTTGAGTAAGTGCCAGGTTACACTACCTTGAGTAAGTGCCAGGTTACACTACCTTGAGTAAGTGCCAGGTTACAGTACCTTGAGTAAGTGCCAGGTTACACTACCTTGAGTAAGTGCCAGGTTACACTACCTTGAGTAAGTGCCAGGTTACACTACCTTGAGTAAGTGCCAGGTTACACTACCTTGAGTAAGTGCCAGGTTACACTACCTTGAGTAAGTGCCAGGTTACACTACCTTGAGTAAGTGCCAGGTTACACTACCTTGAGTAAGTGCCAGGTTACACTACCTTGAGTAAGTGCCAGGTTACACTACCTTGAGTAAGTGCCAGGTTACACTACCTTGAGTAAGTGCCAGGTTACACTACCTTGAGTAAGTGCCAGGTTACACTACCTTGAGTAAGTGCCAGGGTACAGTGCCAGGTTACAGTACCTTGAGTAAGTGCCAGGTTACACTACCTTGAGTAAGTGCCAGGTTACACTACCTTGAGTAAGTGCCAGGTTACACTACCTTGAGTAAGTGCCAGGTTACACTACCTTGAGTAAGTGCCAGGTTACACTTACACTTCGCAGTTCACGAATGATTAACAAGTTCATTAAATAACTAACCCAGATAATGAGAAATTTAGCCATCGAAATGTTCCGCATGACTACGACCTTTCCGTATGACTACGACCTTTCCGTATGACTACGACCTTTCCGCATGACTACGACCTTTCTGCATGACTACGACCTTTCCGTATGACTACGACCTTTCCGTATGACTACGACCTTTCCGTATGACTACGACCTTTCCGTATGACTACGACCTTTCCGTATGACTACGACCTTTCCGTATGACTACGACCTTTCCGTATGACTACGACCTTTCCGTATGACTACGACCTTTCCGCATGACTACGACCTTTCCGTATGACTACGACCTTTCCGTATGACTACGACCTTTCCGTATGACTACGACCTTTCCGCATGACTACGACCTTTCTGCATGACTACGACCTTTCCGTATGACTACGACCTTTCCGTATGACTACGACCTTTCCGTATGACTACGACCTTTCCGTATGACTACGACCTTTCCGTATGACTACGACCTTTCCGTATGACTACGACCTTTCCGTATGACTACGACCTTTCCGTATGACTACGACCTTTCCGCATGACTACGACCTTTCCGTATGACTACGACCTTTCCGCATGACTACGACCTTTCCGTATGACTACGACCTTTCCGTATGACTACGACCTTTCCGTATGACTACGACCTTTCCGTATGACTACGACCTTTCCGTATGACTACGACCTTTCCGTATGACTACGACCTTTCCGTATGACTACGACCTTTCCGTATGACTACGACCTTTCCGCATGACTACGACCTTTCCGCATGACTACGACCTTTCCGCATGACTACGACCTTTCCGCATGCACGACTGAATGTCGCCCATCTGTGTGCATTGTATCATGTGAAAATAAATAAACCTTTGTTTATCATTTCGACCGTCCTTGATACTGGTTCTTTTAGCTCATAATTATGATTGTAATTGTACTAAACAATACTGGTCCAGGACTGGTCGAATATCATGTTTTATAAACCGTAAATTGTCCCAGCCATGGTACTGTTTTATTTTTTTAAGTTCACCACGTCCAGGGTGGGACCAAGGTCACGAAAGTCATAATAGTCATGAGAACACAACTTAGACATGTGCCATAAGGTTGTCATGGCGTTATGTATGCAGCATCAGGTCTCAGGCAGACAAGGAGGCGTCAGTACCACTTTGAACACAGCCAGAGGCAAAAATAATGTCCTCTCGGAATGATTCAATCATCACAGAGCTGCCCGAGGAAAAGAAACGATCTCAAATAGTTACTTTGTCTTTTTTTGAGGGTTGCCCTGGTGGGTAATTTACATATATTATATTGGATAATTTGTGTAATAGTATTTACGTGTACCTGTACCTAAATAATGATAATATATCTGTTTCTACATGTACAAGGTATACAGACCATAGTTGACATCATTGACATACTACTATATAGAAAGTCCCTTGTTATGCTGAGAATTTTGGGGAAATTAGGTCAGTTTTGTCCCAGGATGTGACCCACACCAGTCCACTAACACCCAGGATGCGGCCCACACCAGTCCACTAACACCCAGACCCACACCAGTCCACTAACACCCAGACCCACACCAGTTCACTAACACCCAGACCCACACCAGTCCACTAACACCCAGACCCACACCAGTCCACTAACACCCAGGACACGGCCCACACCAGTCCACTAACACCCAGGACACGGCCCACACCAGTCCACTAACACCCAGGACACGGCCCACACCAGTCCACTAACACCCAGGACACGGCCCACACCAGTCCACTAACACCCAGACCCACACCAGTCCACTAACACCCAGGATGTGACCCACACCAGTCCACTAACACCCAGGATGCCACCCACACCAGTCCACTAACACCCAGGATGCCACCCACACCAGTCCACTAACACCCAGGATGCCACCCTCACCAGTCCACTAACACCCAGGATGCCACCCTCACCAGTCCACTAACACCCAGGATGCGACCCACAACAGTCGACTTTTACATTTTTTCAGGTTAAGTTTTTTTTTTTTCACCGTTAGATATTACATTATTACTATTATATTCAAAACTAAGACCAAGGGTCATACAGATTAGATATTACAGATATACTAAATGTTGGTGGCCTGATGTTTATTATAATGAAAGAAAGCGCTAAACTGATAAGGGTCATGTAGTGATCTGCATTTAAGTGGTAAGATAAAATAAGATTTTGTTCGGATTTTTAACCTCGGAGAGTTAGCCACCCAAGACAACCCAAAAAGTCAGTGCGTCACTGGGGACTATATCTTAAAGCTTATTCTCCAGGATGCGACCCACACCAGTTAACTAAGATCCAGGTACCTACTTGCTTGCTAGGTGAACGGGACAGCAGGTGTAAGGAAATGTTTCCACCTGGCCAAGGATTGAACCACAGGTACCTAAAGTCAACACCTGACCAGCCGGGCTGTGGTGCATACGTCGGTTTACCTGCAGCCAGCAGTAACACCCTGGTTGATCAGTCCCTGATCCACCGCAAGGCCTGGTCACAGACCGGGCCACGGGGGCGTTGACCCCCTGAAACCCTCTCCAGGTATAATCAAGAAAGAAGTGCTAAACCTACAAGGGATACTCCAGGTATAAACACTGAGAAGCGAGAGAAATGCCTACCAGACCATCGGACACCTTAAGGCGATAATATGCTTCCCACTAAGAAGCGCTAAACCTGTAAGTCATATAGTGCATCAGGGTAGGGAAGGGTGCAGGTCATATAGTATTATAATAAAGGAGGAAGCGCTAAACCCGTAGGATTATACAGCGCCTGTGAGAGAGGATGTGGAAGGTATCCAGGTAACTGGAGCACAGATCCAATTCCCTAGATCAAGAGCCCCTCACCAGCATCAAGGAATCTGCCTCGAGGGTAAAAGGTCATACAGCAGTACAGGAAGGAATGTGAAGATTAGGAGTATGCATTATTATTATCGAAAAGAAGCGCTAAGCAACAAGGGCTATACAGCCAAGGGGGAAATTAAAATCAAAGCTGGTGCAATAGGTGATATTTAAAAAGTCTGTATCAAAGGCGAACTTTCAGCAAGATAAGTCAAGTGTTGGAGCGGCGGAGACGCCAAAAATGATTAAGAACATAAGAAGGAACACTGCAGCATGCCTACTGACCCATGCGAAGCAAGTCCATATTACCCTCCATCTTAGCCCAATGACCTACCTAGTCAGGTCACTTACACTTAAAGAAGAAGCACGGCATCATACCTAGTAGCACAAGCTAGTCAGGTCCAACTCACACCCACTCATGTATTTATCTAACCTATTTTTAAGATTACACAACTGTACTTGGGAGTTTGTTCCACTCATCCACAACTCTGTTACCAAACCAGTGCTTTCGTAAATCCTTCCTGAATCAAATTTTTCCAGCTTGAAACCATTGCTGCGAGTCCTGTCTTGGCCAGAAATTTTCAGCACACTATTTACATCCCCTTTATTTATGCCTGTTTTCCATTTATACAGGATAATCCATCAAGGTATGGGGAACATAGTCCTTGCAGACCAGTGCCGATTATAATCAAGGGGGAAGTGCTAAACCCGTAGGACTATACAGCGCCTTTGGGGGGGGGTGATGTGAAAGGTATTCAGGCTTAATTCGGGGAACTGGAGCACAGATCCAATTCCTTATATCTAGAGCCCTTCACCAGCATTAATTATAATAAAAAAAGCGCTAAGCCACAAGGGCCATACAGCGCTGCAGGGTAGGGAAGGAAGCGAGGGTATCGGGCAGCAGAATGGGGGAGGGATGATTAGTAGGTTACAGAAAATAGCAAGGCAGGGGATAGTGCAGGGGTAGAGGGTAGCAAGAGATTGAGGTAGAAAGGGCTGAAGGTATAATCAGAGTTTGTGGAGTAAGTCAATTGTTGTCAAAAAGTCAATGAGTGTGTCCGGATGAAAGGAGGGTCCATCAGCAAGAAGGGAAGGTAGAGAGAGAGCAGAGGAGCGAAGACGACGTTGGAAGTAAATTCTGCGTGCTCGTTGATAATGTGGGCAGTAACAGAATGTGGCTGACCGATAATGGAACCTGACAATTCTCACAGAGAGGAGCAGGGCGCCTCTCCACGAGATATCCACGAGTAAGACGAGTATGGCCAATGCGAAGGCGGGAGAGTAGTCTCCCAACCTCGACACTGGCGACAAGAAGACGGCCAGTAACCTTTACTTGGTTTAATAGAACAAAGTTTGTTAGTGAGCAGAGCATACCAACGTTGTTGCCAACGGGTGTGAAGGTGGGTAGCTATTACAGCAAAATAGTCCGGAAATGGAACACCTCTATATGAAATTGGTAGGTCATGTACTGCTGACTGCGCAGCAGTGTTTGCCTGTTCATTGCCCTGTACGTCAACATGACCAGGGATACCAGCATCAAGGAACCTTCCTTGAGGGGAGAGTGATGTCGAGCATTCCTCCACGATTACTATAATCAAAACCACATGCTAAACCTACAATTATAATAAAAAAGAAGCGCTAAACCTATAAAGGGCCATACAGCGCAGCAGGGTAGGGAAGTACGTAGTGGTATTGGGTAGCAAGAGGGAGAGGGATGATTATTAGGTCATGAAGTACAACGGGACAATGCAGGGGTAGAGGGTAGCAAGAGATTAAGGTAGATTATTTATAATAATAAAGGGGAAGCGCTAAACTCATAGGATTATACAGCGCCTGCAGGGGAATGTGGAAGGTATTCAGGGAACCGGAGAACAGATCCAATTCCCTAGATCAAGAGCCCCTCACCAGCATCAAGGAACCTTCCTCGAGGGGAGATTGAGGTACAAAGAGCTGTGAGGAGTGCTAGAGGCATCATTATTATTATCAAAAAGAAGTGCTAAGCCACAAGGACTATACAGTGCTGCAGGGCAGGAAGGAAGCGAGGGCATCAGGTGGCAAAAGGGAGATGGATGAGTAATAGGTTACGGATAGAGGCATCATCAGAGTTTGTGCATTAACTCGGTTGCTGTCAAAGTCAATGAGAGTCTGGGTTAGAGGAAGGTCCATCAGCAAGCTAAACCTACAAGGGTATTCTCCAAGACACATTGGTGATTCCTTGCTCATATGATCTAAGATTATTATAATCAAAGAAAGCACTAAACCTATGATCTAAGATAATCTGTTGGTTCTGTTGTCTGAAGGGAAATTTTGTGTACTTCCCAGCATGTAAGGGTCAAAGTATTATTAATGGGGGATTGCTAAACCCATAGGGATCATACAACACATGAAGGAATAGGAGGTAATGAGGTTCAATCCAAGGAAGGGGAGGTCAGAGCCCTGGATCAACAGCCCCAGACCAGCATCAGGTGGAACCTCCCTCAAAAAGATCCTGTAGGGGGAGAGGTATGCCAGTGTTTATTATAATCAAAACTAAGCACTAAACCCACCAGGGTCATACAGCACTACAGGGTAAAGTGTACGTGTTGTGTAATATGCTTGATCTGAAACTAGCAAGGGTGGAGAGTATAACGGAGGTAGAGCTAGTAAAGGGTGTGGAGAGTGCCAAAGGAAGTACAATCAAAGATTGTGTAATAAAACTGTTGCTGTTAAAAAATCAAAGGAGTCTGTCTCTAAGGTGGGGCCATCAGCCAGGAGGGAAGATAAAGTAAAGGTGTTATTCATATAATCAAAACAAAATGCTAAACCTACAAGGAGTAAGGGTGTTAGAGCGGTGACGTCGGAGGTAATTCTGCATGCTCGCTGGTAAATAGGACAGTCCAATAGAATGTATATGGAATGAATATCAAAATGGTATAAAATACTGACAGGTTGTTAGATAAGACATATGCAACAGTTAGGTATCTTTAAATAAAGATACCTAAGTGTTGCATATGTCTTATCTAACATGTATATGGAATGTAGATAAATGGCTCAGAGAACTAACAAGTTGACGAATTAGACATGTGCAACACTTGGGTATCTTTATTGAGGAATTAAGATACCCAAGTGTTGCATGTGTGTGTGTAATTCATCAATATACATATATGGATGTGGGAAAAAAAAAAAGTGATTGCAGTATACATTCAGCCAAAGAACTGATATCAATTTTTTCACTGTGAATGTACTGGAGAATAAAAAGGATAATAAAAATCATTTTATAAATAATCATATTTGGAGGGTTATCCAATTCTGTACACTAAGAAAGTAATAAGATTACTTTAATATTTACAGTAATTAGGCAGTTTATAGTTAGACATTACTTAGGCAGAGTTGCAATTACCTCTTTCTTTTAAAATGTTTAATATTTATTACTTACGATGTTTCAGTCCAGAAAAATAAATACGAAAACACAGCTTTACTAAATTTTACACGAACACTTGTTTTCAGTATTAAAGCTAGCAACTTTTTCATTCACATATCTTATGGAATCATCACTAATGAATGTTTTAAATGTATTACAATTTCAAAACATCTTTAGCCATAATGACGTCAACTTTGCCACCTAAAAGACAACTGCACAGTTAAAATCCAATAAAACGATAAAACAGAGTTTGTACTGCTATCAAGAGGGAACGTACATTGGTTAAGTGGCAATAGCTAATGTATTTTAAGACATATCTTACCAGTCAGTACAAATGTGAAACAAAGTAACTGATATCCTGACAAACAAATTCCTGAGAAACTTAAGAGAGCTATCATGAAGCAGCACAAAGAATGTGTAATTATTGGCAGTACTGTTAATACAAATAATAACGTAAATGGACACACGTCTCGTTATGCTTCATGTGTCTATTTACCTAACAATAAGAGAACATTCCTAATAAAAAAATTTCATGTGCCAATATATCGATACAGTACATTTCAGTTCATGCAAGATCCTCAGATACTGTGCAAAAGTGCACTATATATTTATTAGGTAGTATAAATTGTAACATTAGTAGTTTTTGTGCACATTTTGGTAAAAGGTGCAGATCAAACACTGAACACAAGTCTCCAAGTTCACAGCACAAAATACGCATTCATATTATTACATCATTTTAATATAATCTGTCCAACAAACACTGCCACTGACTGATCTTAACTACAGTACATAATTCCTTTCAAATTCAAATTATTTTTAAATGATACAAATGGACAGAATCTAATCCTGTACCTAAAAGAATCCACTGTTGTACCAGTCAAATTTTATATTATCATATAGGAAATACAGTACAACTTTTCCATACTGCAGAAGTCCAAGAGTACTGAAATTTCATGACTTTTTGATGACTTGCTAGGTTCTTTAAGAAAAAACACCAACACAAATCTCTACATCATGTTAGCTCTATCACTACAATAAAGGAATTCAGAATTGCTTAAAAAAAGAGGATGAGGGAAGGGCTAAAGAAATGTGGGTCAAATACAGGCATTCCAAACAACAGAAATTGTCCTAAATACACAGGTGTGCACATGTAAGGGAAACAACACGAGGGATAAAATGATAAGTAAAATTATTTTAAAAAATTAAAAAGAAATGTACCATTGAATATAATATACAGTATGTTATCAACAGCCATTTGTCAATGTTGTGGAATTAGTTTTGTTAGCCACTCATACCAATAATGCAGAAGTTTAATGCTTGACACTGACTGAAGTGAAACAGGCACAGCACTATCCCACTCAGCCGAAAGACAACTTTAGTGACAATGAAGCAAAAGAAAAATTTCATTGCATCAATGCAATTATAAATGTACAGTACTTTTGTTTATCATTACTCAGTGTTCCCAACAGCATTAACAATTGGGGTATATATGATGACATCACAGTCTATGCAAAGATTTGAAAAACTGTCTTGAATCCCTGACTTGCCAGATAAAAGAGGCTCCTACTTCCATCCTTCAAGGAACAAACTAAATTAAGAAGGGGAAGATCTACTTAATTCATTACATAAAATTTAGATCTTAAATGTTTTAGTAGTCACTGAATAACTGAAAAATTAAAGCCACACATGCCTCAATTTACTTGCCATCAATGCCCACGAAGTCACTATAGAGTATACCCGACTTAAAGGGCATAAATAATGTGCAAGAGAACGTACATTCTTTAATAAATTTGTATGGCTTAAATTATAACAGCAACCGATATATCTAAACAAGAATCTCTTAAATTTGATCATTTTTATAGTAGGTACTACAGATCATAAATTAAGTACCTCCCTGAGGAACAGTTCCCTAGTTTTTCAGAAACACTAGATTATCGCAGTTTTTTAGGGTACTTTTACCATATTCCTCCTTAGCAGTGTATATTTAAAAGCTGAATCAAGTAAGACATCCAGACAATATTGAATGCAGAATAATCGAATGCTAAATAATAAATGATCTACTGTACCACATCTGTCATTCTGATCTTCCAAATAAAATAAAGAACATTAATACCTCATCTGATTATGGTGCACACATCCCATTCTAAAATACTTTGCAATATATCTCCATCAGAGGTATATACAAGGTACTACATATTTTACTGCTTCTGATCAAGTGAAAATGACTGTTCAAATATATTTGAGCAAACTTTGAAACCACACATGCACAATGATGATCATGTTTTAAAACCATTAGTGGCAGCCATCTTTGCCATCAAACTGCTTAAATCACAAAATTTTGAAGATAGTAAAAAGTTCCCAACTCAATGGAGGAGGAGGAGGAGGAGTTTACCTGGAATTTACCTGGAGAGAGTTCCGGGGGTCAACGCCCCCGCGGCCCGGTCTGTGACCAGGCCAGGAGGAGAAAAAAAAAAAAAAAAAAATAAGGTATTGATGCTATAACAGATCTATGTTAATAAAATTTACAAATTAACTATGCTATCACCCATACACAGAATATAACATTAAAAGTGAATTTACAATAAATATGAGTACGGTATAGAAATTCTGAATTGGATAAAATGTTTTTTGCATGACTGATGCTCACCAGGTACCTTAAAAGTCATACAGGAAAGAAATTTCCACTGCCACTGCTGCTGGCCTCTCAGCCCTAGTGAAAACATACTTACCTACATATTTCCAACTTTCCTGTAAAAAAAAATATATACAATAGATAAGAACTAAGAGTACTTGACTCAAAATTATTTTAAAAAATTATACAAATTAGTTCACACAACCAATTTTTTTGTAGTTTGTATCCATATCCTTGCATGAGCAAGTACTTTCATGCTTAATGTGCACAGATGCATGCAGTAATGTGTATATACTGTACATGTATGCATGAATATGTACATATATGAATGCATTCAATTGCTGAAATGAAACAAGTTTGTTAATATTCATCATGGATGCTTGTACAAATAATTCAAAGGTTTGCAATAAAAAACTAATCTTGCCATTTTATACTGAACATATTTATCAGTTCAAACTATAAAACTTGCCTCCTTACAGTTGTGCATTACCCCTCTAACATCTGGCCCAAGACTGAAGTACTATATTAGCTTGATGCAAGTTATAGGAAATTTTACATATAGGTATTAGGATAAAATGTGCAGAAATCCATGATTTTGAACAGTGATCTTCCTACTACAAAAATATCCAATGTTTGACTTAAAATATAATAGTCATTGTGCCCTGTTTTACATCAAAATTTTGTACCTTAAGTGGAAAAATGACACTTCTATAGTAATTCTTTCACCAACAAAGCTACCACCACAAAAAATTAAAGTTACATGAATTTCTTAATGCCATAATATAAAGACAAAATTACGTGAGCTGCAAGTGATGGCATGGTGGCCATACAGGATTTATACAAATCAGAACAATTTCATGAAGCTACTGTTGTGGCAAATATGAATAAGCATTTAAGTCTTTTCTAGTTCTTCCCCAAATAAGTATTTAAATGAATTACAGGAGTCTAGGCTTCAGTATAAACATAATTAAGTTTTTCTTACACAAACTGCTGTCTATTGACTACAGTGCTCATATATGATTACCATTCACAACTAATTCACATTTAAGGGGGGAAACTTTTAGATGACTCACAAAATCGTAATGACACGATTGCAAACAAACCATACCACAGGTGGGGTTTGAACCCGCGGTCACTTCAAGTCTCGACTAAATACATTATCTGAAAACTAAAGCCATGTCATCCAAACTTCCCTCTCTCAATTACTTTAGCAGTGAACTGTTACAACCATGGTACTGATACTTTTCTTGTTTATATTTACCAGTCTGAATAAATTCCTATGACTAAGCAGCTAACACCCCATCTTAAAAGTAGCTTCAAAACTAGTAACTAAAGCAACCATAACTGGATATAGCTCAATGAACCAGAATGTGCCATTTGTAATCTTCTAGTTGTGTACGGTCCTACTGTGACCTGAACATTGGACTCGATGTTTATTTCTGCAGTTTCTTAGTGATATCAATCTTACTAGCAAAATATGATCTTTTACCAAAGTAGATTACTCAAGGCCTTCACATCCTGATGAGTAACCATTCTCTCTCTCTCTGGGTGAGCAATATGATATATTAGTGTTCTTATTACGCCAGTAATTGTTTCCAGTAATGCCTACCGATGGAATCTTTCTTTTGCACGTTATTTACATGGTCAATCATACAAAGCAAAAACACAATATACTGAAAAAATAAATACACAATATAAGTTATTTCTCATTAAAACCAGCTGCAATATGTAATAAATCTAAATGACTGCATATTTTTGGTATAAAATTATACAAGCCCAAACAAAGCAACCTAGTTTACAACCTTGTACTAAATAATTTTGTACAAAATTGGATGGATTAACAGAAAAATTTAGTAATATATATATATATTAATACCGGGTATGTTCACAGTCTGGCACCTGTGAAACATGAACAAAAATATTTCTTATGAACATCTCCCAAAATCTCTACGGATGTCGGATGTCTGCCTCCTAAAATCTCTACAGATGTCTGCCTCCCAAAAATCTCTGCGGATGTCTGCTGCCCAAAAATCTCTACGGATGACTGCTGCCCAAAAATCTCTACGGATGTGTCTCCCAAAATCTCTACGAATGTCTGTCTCCCAAAATCTCTACACATTACTGAATCAACATACACAATGTTAGGGACAAAAGTAAAAAATTCCCAGAGGCAGGCAATAACCAGTAACAACATTTTTGCTAAAGAACATATTGATTATAAATGGATTCCCTCCATACAACTTGATAGCAATAAATGGTTATCTCTAATCTGTGTGGGCACTTGGTTTCCATACCTAAATTCTATAATGTATGCTAAAGCATATAGCACAACCATTTGCTACATGCCAGACATTATATTTGAAAATGCTCTCAACAAGCAAGAAGCTTAAATAACTGCTTTGTATGGACTAACATAACTAGATATGGAATGGTTACAAATAAATATACATGTTAGAAACTGACTACAGCTGACAGGAATTATTATATGTGGGGGGGGGGGGACGCTAAACCTGTAGGGGGGTCACATAGCGCCTGCGAAAGAGGAGAAAATCAGGTTTGATCCAAGAAGGGAAGGACAAAGTCCAGTTTCTTAGAGCAGGAGCCCCTCACCAGCATCAAGGAACCTCCCTTGAGGGGAAGTTGACATGAATCCTAACACTGATTAAGACAACTATTTCTTTCAGTGAATGATTAAACTTACAACTAAAAACTGTGCAAAGAATAATCCTTTACACACAGGAGAAAATGCCACAATATCTTCATTTAAGATTTACCAAGAATGTCAAGAAATTTGCATCAGTAACGTAAATTGCTTTAGAAAGAATATTAGCATCAATAGTGCGATTTTTCAAGCAGCAACCTGAAGCTGAGATGCATTTTACCTTCATCATCTAATTATTTCTTAAAGGCAACCCTAATCACATTGCAAATGAATCTTATATGGAATTAGTTTTAAAATCTGTACAATTCTTTAACCTATGATTTGCCTTAATGCATTTGATAAAATATGTCTACCAAATTTTGCTTCTTTTACTGTTCATATAGCAGTATGATTTATACATGCTGTAGCAAACAAATTTACTTTTATATTATTTATATTTATTAACACATCGGCCATTTCCCACCAAAGTAATGTGGCCTGAAAAAGAAAAACTTTCACCATCATTCACTCCATCACTGTCTTGCCAGATGTGCACTTGCACTACAGTTATAAAACTGCATCATTAACACCCCTCCTTCAGAGTGCAGGCACTGTACTTCCTATCTCCAGGACTCAAGTCCGGCCTGCTGGTTTCCCTGAATCCCTTCACAAATGTTACCTTGCTCACACTCCAACAGCATGTCAAGTTCTAAAAACCATTTGTCTCCATTTGCTCCTATCTAACACACACACACATGCTTGCTGGAAGTCCAAGCCCCTCACACAAAAAGCCTCCTTCACCCCCTCACTCCAACCTTTCTTAGACCGACCTCTACCCCGCCTTCCCTCCACTACAGATTTATGCACTCTCAAAGTCATTCTATTTTGCTTCATCCTCTACATGTCCAAACCACCTCAACAACCCCTCCTCAGCCCTCTGGATAAGTTTTGGTAATCCCACATCTCCTAATTTCCAAACTACGAATTCTCTGCATTATATTCACACCACACATTGCCCTCAGACACAACATCTCCACTTCCTCCAGCCTTCTCCTTGTTGCAACATTCACCACCCATGCTTCGCACCCATATATGAGCGTAGGTATAACTATGCTCTCATACATTCCCCTCTTTGCTTCCATGGACAAAGTTCTTTGTCTCCACAGACTCCTCAGTGCACCACACTTCACAAAATTCATACTTGATATGAAGCAATTTTGTGTATAAACAAATGTGGTTTCTAATTTTTATGCAGGCATCTGATTTAAAGTTTAACAAAAATCTTCAAAAATAAAATAAAAAATCAATTAGTCATTTTCAAGAATACTAACCAATTTGTGCCCAAAAAAAGTGGTCCCTACATTAAGATAAAGTTTTGTGAGTAAGGCAGTTAGCTACATATCTATGTTTACCCAACATTACTGCATTTATGAAATACCAGATTGATTAACTCTAGGTGAAAAATAATATGACTGCTTGAAATATCTTCACCATGTTGAAAATGTTATTGGTGTAGATGACAGTTGTCAGCATCAAACAGGTTTTTACCTGATACAGTTGGTTTCTATGTTAAAAATCATGAAGTAATTATAGCAGTTTCTCAAAGTATCACATACAATTAACATTTTCAATAAGTACCATGTGACAATATAATAATGGCATATAACTTAAAATGCTCCCTGAAAAAAGTTTTAAATTTTGCAAATAAATGGCTGAGTTTTTACAAACAAAAGGCAATTAATATCAGTAGAGAATATTTTTTCATAATATAGACTTGGAACAAAAACTTGTAAGAAAAATTACCAGGAACAGTTAAATCTAAACACAAAACCTCATTCATGACTGAAATATTAGAGGGTAGATCAGCCTTATTCCTACAGCATATACCTGATCATTGTAACCATTTAAAGCTTGTGATACTTTTTCAGTAATGTGATTATCAGTGAACGGTTCTCATTCTTATGAAAGGACTATGCAAAAGTTTAGTTCTCCTTAGTTATATCTACAGACTGGACCGGACAATTACTGCAAAAGCCAATTAAAAATCATTTGAAGAAACCCTGGGTACCTCCGAGGAAATTCAGCATGCAAAGAACACCTTTTACTCAGTTCACTTCTGGAAACCCTTAAAGAAGCATCCAGGGTCTAAATGTTTACTAAAGGCAAACTGACATTTGATAATGTTTTCCATTTAATCATTTTATATCAGAGTCAAAATGCATACTCACAGTCAGGTCTGATTATATAAAAACCTTAGATAAGGAAAATCTTGTAAAAGCACTTGCAGTTATTCCAAATAAGGTTTAGTGTTGTATAGCCCATTGAATAGGTAAACTCTTCTGTTATAGTACTTTCACAAGCTATGCAAGTTTCCACAGGCTATTTATTTTTGATAGGAGATTCTTCAATTAATAAAATTTGGTGCAAAACAAACACTGGTAGTTTGAATGAGCCTTTTTTTTTTTTTAATTCACTACTTTAAATCTTGAATTTTGTACAATATAAGAGATTTTAATTTTGCATTGATACAGTATTATAATAAATATCAACCTAATATAAACTAGATCTTTAAGAGTTGAGGTTAACTCTGAATCAAGGAAGCAACACACCTTAAAAATGGGTAGTTGAAAGTTTTAAATAAACAATTGTTTCAAATAAAATGCAGTAACCATTTCCTTAACAGATTTTATGCTCTGAAATCTAAGTCACAGACCTGTGAGCAACATTGTAACTAACACACTTGGGTGGCTGTGTCATGGTGCACAACACACATTGGATTTACTGGGAAAAAAAAAAAAAAAAATTGCTACAACTTTTGATAAGTATAGGGCCAATATAATAATAGCTCTGTTATTCAACAACAGAAGCCTACCTCTTTGTATAAGACTACTTGATTCTTGAACTTTTAAAATTTCAGATGCAGGTATATTAACCCTATAGAACAAATGCTTATGAAAATCCAATTAAAGTTTTGAACACTTTAGATACAGCTATATTGATACGTATAATAGATTAACTGCTTCTGAAAAAGAAAAACATGTAATTCCAATATTTCTTTGCCATTTTTTAACATTTACCTTATGAAATTTGCAGGTCAAACACTACCAAATCATGGGTGTAGTACTTTCAAATAATTCAATGTATTTCAGAAGCAATTACATTCAACCTACATATGAATTTTAATTATAAAATTGGCATTTCAGTTTTTGAGAGAATAAGCTTCCTAGTCTTGTTTTTTTTTTTTTTTTGTAATTAAACACACATAAAAATCCAAAACCTATAAGTCGGAAGTTTCCGAGACAGAATCATCGGCAAAGTAGAACTCGTCAGCCAAATCTTCCAGTTCCAGTTCCAACAGCAAAGTTTGAATTGAGCCTCGAAGCAACTCCAGACGATGTTCTCGCTCTTCAATAAAATCCCATAGCACCATATTCTGGTAATAAAATTTTTAATTAATTTAAAGGCATATTCATGAAATTAAGCTAGGATGACAGAAATATGGCTAGAGTACAGTATGTGAATAAATCTAACACTCTCATGGTTTAACATAGCCCACCCAAATTTATGAAAAGGCTTACAGAATCACCAATAAAGAATATCTGATATGCTTGATATTTGTTATATCCTCGAAATAGCAACTGTATTGGTGTTAAGTACCTATTTACCTTTATAGAAAGGAGGAGGATGATATATCAAAAGTAAGAGCTAAACCTTCACAGATCATACAGCACTGCAGTGGTGGGTGTGTGCAAAAAAAATAATGTGCAAAATAAACTTGTAGGATTCAAAAATGTTTTCAAGTTAGTAATAGAGATAGAACAATACCAAAATTTTTTTTTCCAATACTAATACCAATACTCTATTTGAAGCCGATGATGCCATCAACATTAGCCAAAACCGACAGATACCAATACATACCATCAAAACTAGCCAATACACATCAATACCTGTACTGTTCTCAGTCTTGGGCTAGTACTGATATCGTCAAAATTTGTTGATACCCACCAATACTTTGGCACACCCCTAGTTAATATTTTTTTTTATTTTTTATTATCACACTGGCCGATTCCCACCAAGGCAGGGTGGCCCAAAAAAAGAAAAACTTTCACCATCATTCACTCCATCACTGTCTTGCCAGAAGGGTGCTTTACACTACAGTTTTTAAACTGCAACATTAACACCCCTCCTTCAGAGTGCAGGCACTGTACTTCCCATCTCCAGGACTCAAGTCCGGCCTGCCGGTTTCCCTGAACCCCTTCATAAATGTTACTTTGCTCACACTCCAACAGTACATCAAGTATTAACCCTTTCAGGGTCCAAGGCCAAAATCTGAAGTGGTGCTCCAGTGTCCAAGAAATTTTGAAAAAAAAAAAAAAAAAAAAAAAAAAAAAAAAAAAAAAAAAAAAAAAAAAATTATTTTTTTCTTACAGAATTAAAGAGCATATTTTTGTGAAGGTAATAAGACAAAAAAAAATCTGATCAGTACTTACCGAGATACAGTGCCAAGAAGTTTGTCAAAAATGATGTGGTGGCGGCAACATCGACGAATTCCACATACGCGCATTACATTATTTTGTGGTTTTAGTTGCTTTTTTTTCTTTTCTTTTCCAATTTTTTTCTATTCCACTAACATTTGGGGCCTGAGAGACCAATACTGTATATAATGTACATATATAAACTCACTGTATTGAACACAATAACCACACTAAAGTTATTATCATATTATTGTTTACCACTGTTGTTTATTACAATAAACATGCACAAATATTGTATAATACTAATGTTCTGTCATATATTTACATATTTACAATCACTGGACATGGTTTTAAAACTGCTGGAGCTTGTGGAACTCCTTGAAACAAGGCACCATGCACAGAGGCACCTTACATTCCTCACACAAACCGAGTGTCTTTGCGTCTTTGTTGCCGTCGTTTTGTTTGTGCACAGACAATGCATCTCTTCTGAGCAAATTTCTTCTTAGTTGAAGGAAGCTGTATTATGAAATGATCACCTTCTCTCCTCAAACGCTTGGGTATATCCTGAGGAATTCGAGGACCATGTTGTATAGCAGGTGTTGTTACCTGGTACTTCATTATGAGTTGTCTGACAACAGACAAACAAAATTCACCATACGGTGGTCTGTTGCCAGTCTTTATTTGGTACATATTATATGCATTGAGCATTGAAGTGTCCATGAGATGGAAGAAAAGTTTCATGTACCACTTGTAACTCTTACGAACACAGTCAACAAAACCAATCTGCATGTCACACTTGTCAACCAAGCGCATGTTTTGTGTATAATCAATCACTGACACTGGTTTTCGAATACGTTCATTAGTCACTCGATCAACTTTGCCACTGTCTTGCATTTCATTACGGTGAATGGTTGTCAACAATGTGACATCTCGTTTGTCATGCCACCGTAATGCCATGATGTCATTGGCAGTAAACACCTGCACGTCATCACCACGAGCACCTGCGTTGAGCCTGGGAATATGTTTACGATTAGAACGCACTGTGCCACACACATCTGTCTTGTTCACTCGCATGAAATCACTGAGTAATGGGCTTGTGTACCAGTTATCGGTATATAATGTATGCCCCTTACCAAGATAAGGTGCCATCATGTTTCTCACTACGTCACCTGAGATACCCAATAACATCTTGGTATCTTTCAATGTTTTACTACCCGTGTATACAACAATATCCAACACCAGGCCACTGTCACAATCACAGAGTACAAACAGTTTTATACCAAAGCGTTTCCTCTTGCTCGGTATATACTGCTTGAATGACAGTCTACCTTTGAACAAAATCAAAGACTTGTCAATTACAAGATTCTTGAATGGATAAAAGTATATGCTGAACTTTTGTTTGAGATACATGAAAACATTTCTAATCTTGTATAACCTGTCACTTCTGTCAGGCCTGGTTTTGTCAGAGAAGTGCAACATACGTAAGAGTAAGATAAACCTGTTCACTGGTATGATTTCACTGAAGACCGGGGTAGAAATTAGCCAATCTGTGGACCAGTATGCTTTTATATTATGCTTATAGACGTGAGGCATAAGCATTATTGTTGCAAAAAGCAAATACATTTCTGCAACAGTCATCTCTTTCCACCTGTGTAGTCTTGACTGTGGTGATAAGATCGTATTTGCCATGGTGTACTCAAAATACTTATTACTTTCCCTGACAATAATTTCCATCAATGGCTTGTCAAAGAATAATTCAAAGAATTCCAGTTCATTGGCCGTGGTTCCAAGAGGACAAGTAGGTAGAATTCCACTTTGAGAATCATCAAAGTGGTGAGGCTTGGGAACAAATTTGGGATTTTGCTGCCAATCCCACATACGGTTTGCTGGTGGATACTGGACATCATAGGCTGGTTGTGCGGGTGGTTGTGGTGGGCTGGTGGCTGGCGTTCCGCTTTGTCCTTGAACTGACGAGTCAGCAGCGTGGGTCCCAGTGTGGCCTCGTGAGTCACGCATGGCGGTGCCACTACCATCACCACTAACACCATCCACTGATGCCTGTGGTCTATCCATGCTAAGTGTAGCCACATCATCCTCACTATCACTACCTAAAACTGGTGTTGGGCCACGGGATGTACTCCGGGATGTACTCCGTCCCCTGGGCACAGCATAGGGTACACTACCTGAGTGCATGCGGCGGCGAACATACCGACGCTTCACTGGTGAATATGATTCCTCACTATCACTACTCGATTGATCGTCGAGCGCAATAAAATCGCAGTCCACGTCACTATCATCATCATTACTGAAGTCAGAGGCCTGGCCACGCGAAAATATTAGTTTTCTCTTGCGATGAGGAACAACCGACTGAGTCACGAGTGCCCACACCAGAGGTAGAAGGTTGAGGATCGTCAGGGTTTTCTGCACTATTATCGATATCCTGGTCATTCTTTTGGGTCACTAACTGATCAAAGCCGTAGAATTCGTCTTCATTTCCACTTCCATCAGTGTCAGAACTATCAGATAGGAAGAGGAGAGTCCCAATTTTCCAGGGAGTGAGAGCTGACTTGCGACGAGGCATGGTGAACAAGGGTAACTGAGCCGGCGTTCCCACAATGCTATGTGGGCGCCTAGATTTTTTGTTTATGGACGCACACCCACCACGCAGACCCGTTCTCTCACATGTAGGCCTATGAGAGTTTTCGCGCTAAATTTGACGGCGCTAGAATTTTGGCGTTGATCTACGGTTTGGACACTCAACGTAAAGCCGTTGATCAATGGGACGAACCCTGAAAGGGTTAAAAACCATTTGTCTCCATTCACTCCTATCAAACACGCTCACGCATGCCTGCTGGAAGTCCAAGCCCCTCGCACACAAAACCTCCTTTACCCCCTCCCTCCAACCTTTCCTAGGCCGACCCCTACCCCGCCTTCCTTCCACTACAGACTGATACACTCTTGAAGTCATTCTGTTTCGCTCCATTCTCTCTACATGTCCGAACCACCTCAACAACCCTTCCTCAGCCCTCTGGACAACAGTTTTGGTAATCCCGCACCTCCTCCTAACTTCCAAACTACAAGAACAGTCACATACCCTACTCCCTCTGGGAATCTAGAGTCATTAGTGTCCAGATGTTGATTTAAAATTGCCTAATAAAAAGTGCACCGTAGGTAAGAATGATAAGTTTTGCAAACCAGATGCAGTACAAATTGGGATGTACAGGAGAGATACATATAAAGAGCAGATTGTGCACCACTTATTCAAGTAGATGCATGATGCGGTGTAGTGACATCGGCTATCACTGGAAATTAGAGCTGGGCTATCACTGCACATAAGTTGTTTTTGCTTTAGGCCTTGTCAAGATAAGGGTCGAGAGACTGGTGGAGACAGTGGCAAGCTGCTGAGTGTTGGTGAAAGACACCTAGTCTTGCAGGACCTATTGTACCTGGTCTTAAAACTATGTATGGGGTCAGCCTCCACCACTTAAAAGTCAATCCACTTCTCAACAACCCAGTGACTGAAAAAATACTTCTGACATCCCAGTGACTTGTGTCTAGCCTCCAGCTATGCCCCTCGAGTATCCATATCCTGCATCTCAAACAGCCCATCTATTTACCTTATTAATTCCTCCGAGTATATGTCATATTTAGTCTTCCCTGACCTTTCTCTCCTCCAGTGCTGTTAGATTAAATTCTGTGTGGTAGCTCGAGTGTCATTAGAAAAATGGTGGAAGTGGTTGCAAGTGTAGAGGGTTAAGAAGTGCTCACAGGTAAGAAGGAAATTGTCTAAGTCAAGAGCTGTGTAATATAGTTAGCTTATAATGATTATTCTGTGGGGCTTTTTTGTTTAAAGTTAGCTTAGTCAAGGTTTCTTTACCTATATCTTCTAGATATGCTGATATGGCCTCAATTGTCTGACTGGTCAAAGAAGCTGGAGACCATGTGATGGGAGGGATGAAATGGGAGGAGGTTGGGATAGAAGAATAGGTACATCACTGGATGGTAAAGGAAGTGTAAACAGATTCAGTGTCTTGGGGAATGTGGAAGTTTGTAGGAAAAGGGCTGACTCCATGCATCTGGGGAATGGGGTAGGAGAGAAGTGTGGGGAAAATGTATTTCTGTAACAGACTTAGGTGTAGAAAGGATCAGGGTGAGAGTTCAAGATGTAATATGCATAAAATGAGGTTGTGTGGAGAGGGGTCGAATGCAGATGCAACTACTTATTTACATCTTAAGTATCTTTTACTACTTACATCAAGATACAACTGTAATTCTCCATCTGCTGTGAATCGATGGCGACGTCTCGGAGGACCAACATCCTTCTTAGTGCCATCAGGGAGAGCGTGAAGGTAGAAACACTTATTGCCAAATGGACACTGTCCCTCCCCTTGCTTGAAGTACTTGCAAGGTTTAGCACTGCAATAAACCACATCAAAAATTCTAATATGAACACTTAGGACAACTAATATATCACCTACACAATATTTAACCATATTCTACCTTGGTAGAAAATAGCCGAGATGAACACATAAATGCCCCCTTTTCAGATAACCCAAGAATTGTGACTATCCATGAAAAAAGCTGGCAGAGATAGTTTACTCTTCCTACACCCCAAGACAACAGGTAGCAAAAATTTGGAAATAGTTAAGAAACAATGAGATGTATAGTCAAGGCTAGCATTATATGCTCCACTAATGCAAGTAGCAAGGAGCACAAAAACATTTGAACATTTATCTGCAAGTTATTAACTACATAAAATTATGCCCACATGCTCAGGTTTTGCATTTAATCATGATGCACACATTTAAAAAAATATGATAAATTGTCCATGGGGAAGTGGAAAAGAATCTTTCCTCCGTAAGCCATGCGTGTCGTATGAGGCGACTAAAATGCCGGGAGCAATGGGCTAGTAACCCCTTCTCCTGTAGACATTTACTAAAAAAGAGAAGAAAAACTTTATAAAACTGGGATGCTTGAATGTGCGTGGATGTAGTGCGGATGACAAGAAACAGACGATTGCTGATGTTATGAATGAAAAGAAGTTGGATGTCCTGGCCCTAAGTGAAACAAAGCTGAAGGGGGTAGGGGAGTTTCAGTGGGGGGAAATAAATGGGATTAAATTTGAAGTATCTGAGAGAGTTAGAGCAAAGGAAGGGGTAGCAGTAATGTTGAAGGATCAGTTATGGAAGGAAAAAAGAGAATATGAATGTGTAAATTCAAGAATTATGTGGATTAAAGTAAAGGTTGGATGCGAAAAGTGGGTCATAATAAGCGTGTATGCACCTGGAGAAGAGAGGAATGTAGAGAGAGAGAGAGAGAGAGAGAGAGAGAGATTTTGGGAGATGTTAAGTGAATGTATAGGAGCCTTTGAACCAAGTGAGAGAGTAATTGTGGTAGGGGATCTGAATGCTAAAGTAGGAGAAACTTTTAGAGAGGGTGTGGTAGGTAAGTTTGGGGTGCCAGGTGTAAATGATAATGGGAGCCCTTTGATTGAACTTTGTATAGAAAGGGATTTAGTTATAGGTAATACATATTTTAAGAAAAAGAGGATAAATAAGTATACAAGATATGATGTAGGGAGAAATGACAGTAGTTTGTTGGATTATGTATTGGTAGATAAAAGACTGTTGAGTAGACTTCAGGATGTACATGTTTATAGAGGGGCCACAGATATATCAGATCACTTTCTAGTTGTAGCTACACTGAGAGTAAAAGGTAGATGGGATACAAGGAGAATAGAAACATCAGGGAAGAGAGAGGTGAAGGTTTATAAACTAAAAGAGGAGGCAGTTAGGGTAAGATATAAACAGCTATTGGAGGATAGATGGGCTAATGAGAGCATAGGAAATGGGGTCGAAGAGGTATGGGGTAGGTTTAAAAATGTAGTGTTAGCGTGTTCAGCAGAAGTTTGTGGTTACAGGAAAGTGGGTGCGGGAGGGAAGAGGAGCGATTGGTGAAATGATGATGTAAAGAGAGTAGTAAGGGAGAAAAAGTTAGCATATGAGAAGTTTTTACAAAGTAGAAGTGATGCAAGGAGGGAAGAGTATATGGAGAAAAAGAGAGGTTAAGAGAGTGGTGAAGCAATGTAAAAAGAGAGCAAATGAGAGAGTGGGTGAGATGTTATCAACAAATTTTGTTGAAAATAAGAAAAAGTTTTGGAGCGAGATTAACAAGTTAAGGAAGCCTAGAGAACAAATGGATTTGTCAGTTAAAAATAGGAGAGGAGAGTTATTAAATGGAGAGTTAGAGGTATTGGGAAGATGGAGGGAATATTTTGAGGAATTGTTAAATGTTGATGAAGATAGGGAAGCTGTGATTTCGTGTATATGGCAAGGAGGAATAACATCTTGTAGGAGTGAGGAAGAGCCAGTTGTGAGTGTGGGGGAAGTTCGTGAGGCAGTAGGTAAAATGAAAAGGGGTAAGGCAGCCGGGATTGATAGGATAAAGATAGAAATGTTAAAAGCAGGTGGGGATATAGTTTTGGAGTGGTTGGTGCAATTATTTAATAAATGTATGTTAGAGGGTAAGGTACCTAGGGATTGGCAGAGAGCATGCATAGTTCCTTTGTATAAAGGCAAAGGGGACAAAAGAGAGTGCAAAAATTATAGGGGGATAAGTCTGTTGAGTATACCTGGTAAAGTGTATGGTAGAGTTATTATTGAAAGAATTAAGAGTAAGACGGAGAATAGGATAGCAGATGAACAAGGAGGCTTTAGGAAAGGTAAGGGGTGTGTGGACCAGGTGTTTACAGTGAAACATATAAGTGAACAGTATTTAGATAAAGGTAAAGAGGTCTTTGTGGCATTTATGGATTTGGAAAAGGCGTATGACAGGGTGGATAGGGGGGCAATGTGGCAGATGTTGCAGGTGTATGGTGTAGGAGGTAGGTTACTGAAAGCAGTGAAGAGTTTTTACGAGGATAGTGAGGCTCAAGTTAGAGTATGTAGGAAAGAGGGAAATTCTTTCCCAGTAAAAGTAGGCCTTAGACAAGGATGTGTGATGTCACCATAGCTGTTTAATATATTTATAGATGGGGTTGTAAGAGAAGTAAATGCGAGGGTCTTGGCAAGAGGCGTGGAGTTAAAAGATAAAGAATCACACTAAGTGGGAGTTGTCACAGTTGCTCTTTGCTGATGACACTGTGCTCTTGGGAGATTCTGAAGAGAAGTTGCAGAGATTGGTGGATGAATTTGGTAGGGTGTGCAAAAGAAGAAAATTAAAAGTGAATACAGGAAAGAGTAAGGTTATGAGGATAACAAAAAGATTAAGTGATGAAAGATTGGATATCAGATTGGAGGGAGAGAGTATGGAGGAGGTGAATGTATTCAGATATTTGGTAGTGGACGTGTCAGCGGATGGGTCTATGAAAGATGAGGTGAATTATAGAATTGATGAGGGGAAAAGGGTGAGTGGTGCACTTAGGAGTCTGTGGAGACAAAGAACTTTGTCCTTGGAGGCAAAGAGGGGAATGTATGAGAGTATAGTTTTACCAACGCTCTTATATGGGTGTGAAGCATGGGTGATGAATGTTGCAGCGAGGAGAAGGCTTGAGGCAGTGGAGATGTCATGTCTGAGGGCAATGTGTGGTGTGAATATAATGCAGAGAATTCGTAGTTTGGAAGTTAGGAGGAGGTGTGGGATTACCAAAACTGTTGTCCAGAGGGTTGAGGAAGGGTTGTTGAGGTGGTTCGGACATGTAGAGAGAATGGAGCGAAACAGTGACTTCAAGAGTGTATCAGTCTGTAGTGGAAGGAAGGCAGGGTAGGGGTCGGCCTAGGAAAGGTTGGAGGGAGGGGGTAAAGGAGGTTTTGTGTGCGAGGGGCTTGGACTTCCAGCAGGCATGCGTGAGCGTGTTTGATAGGAGTAAATGGAGACAAACGATTTTTAATACTTGACGTGCTGTTGGAGTGTGAGCAAAGTAACATTTATGAAGGGGTTCAGGGAAACTGGCAGGCCGGCCTTGAGTCCTGGAGATGGGAAGTACAGTGTCTGCACTCTGAAGGAGGGGTGTTAATGTTGCAGTTTAAAAACTGTAGTGTAAAGCACCCTTCTGGCAAGACAGTGATGGAGTGAACGATGGTGAAAGTTTTTCTTTTTCGGGCCACCCTGCCTTGGTGGGAATCGGCCAGTGTGATAATAAATAAAAAAAAATGATAAATTACCGAAAATGGGAAACCACAAGCAAAGCATTATAGTTAACTTCATACAAATTACCTTAATGCAATTTGGTAACTATTGAGCAGCTTATCTTTTTCCTCCTTATCCTTATCGTCAACCCAGTACCGAGAGGGAATCACAAAATCACTCTGCGTTCGGCACTCAGGACAAGATCTACGACAGAAAAAGAAATTTTGTAGCTTATCACAATACAATTCATTAGACAGATAACAATGACAGTGATTCTTATCATTACAAAACATGCTTGAAGAACAGACTAGAAGTTTATTTACATTGTCTAAATTGTTACTATATAACATTAGCCGGGAAATTTAAAGACCTAATACTCCACCAATATCTTCAGTAGAATTGGCTGGTAACTTTTACTCATCATTGTAGCAGTGAATGAAGAAGTGAACACAAGAATGTTGGAAGGCCAGCATGACGACTTTGTTGAATGGCAGGAAGGAATTGAAAAGCTTATAAAGATGTGTACTTTTCATTAACTTGTGTTATGCAGCATAAATAAAGGCGTTTTTAATATTTGCCTTAGCAATAACAAACATAAAAAAATACATATACCATACAAGGTATCTTTGTATAAGAAAAAATTGTACAGATTTTCACTTTTTATCTTTACTTACATAACTTCTAGTGAACCTCATTGAAATTTCCCTATATACAATAACAAGTACCCTCTTATAAAACATACTTACCGTACAATTTTATTTTCAAACTGTTTAGATTGCCGCCATTTGCGTATGCAGTTTAAGCAGAAGCAATGCGCACAATTGGGCAAGATCCCAAATCTTCGCTGAGATGCCAAGGGGCGTTCCATAACATTGTCCATGCAGATCCCACACACTTTGTCTCGAGATCTTGCAACAGCAAATGAATGCTCCATTTCAGCCTCCATTAGCTTGGTGCACTCCTTTCAAATGAAAGTTTTGAGAATAAAACTGTCAAGCAATTTAGACATTAGAATAAAAAAAAAAATTGAAAACCAAACTAGGTGTTAATATAAATTTTCATAATACCTGTAATGAAATTGAAAAAGGTGCCCATTTACTTGGGGTTTTTGAGGTGGTTGGTTATTTAGAGAGAATGGATCAAAGTAGAATGACATGGACAGCGTATAAATCTGTAGGGTAAGGAAGACGGGGTAGGGGTCGTCCTCGAAAAGGTTGGAGGGAAGGGGTATGAGAAGTTTTGTGGGCGAGGGGCTTGGACTTCCAGCAAGCATGCGTGAGCGTGTTAGATAGGAGTGAATGGAGACAAATGTATTTGGGACCTGACGAGCTGTTGGAGTGTGAGCAGGGTAATATTTAGTGAAGGGATTGAGGGAAACCGGTTATTTTTTTATAGCCGGACTCGAGTCCTGGAAATGGGAAGTACAATGCCTGCACTTTAAAGGAGGGGTTTGGGATATTAGCAGTTTGAAGGGATATCTAAACTGTCATATCTGGGCACCTCTGCAGAGAGAGAGTGATTACGTGTGAATGATAAGTGTTGATTGATGGTGAAAGTGTTTGTTTTTTGGGTCACCTGCCTTGGTGGGAGATGGCTAACAATTAAAAATCTCCATGGGGAAGTGGAACAGAATTCTTCCTCCGTAAGCCATGCATGTTGTAAGAGGCAACTAAAATGCTGAGAGTAAGGGGCCAGCAACCCCTTCTGTTTACATTATTAAATTTAAAAAGAGAAACTCATGTTTTTCTTTTTAGGTCGCCCTGCCCTGGCGGGATATGGCCAGCTTGATGAAAAATTTCATTTGCAATTTTAACTAAATTTTATCAAAAGTACTAAATGCTGGTGCCCACTAGAGTATTTTACAAAAAACTCTTCACTTTCATGCAGTAGTTCAAGAAACAGATAGCAAAATAAAACTTATCTTTGTTTCAAGTGATAGTAAAAAGCCACATTAATAGGTCTCCCTTTGCCATGTGTCCTTTTGTAACCACTCATCAGTACAGCCATATACCAACTCTGGTTTAATGTTAGGGGTCCCCCCACTTTAAAATTTAGTGTTCTTTGATTTTGTTGTAAAGATAACATTTGCTAAAATGCACCAAATTCATGGGAAGAATCAGTGCATTTTCAAGAAAATTAAATCTTACCTCCTTGTGTGTTCTTCTTTGTTCTTTATCATACGGATGTAAGCAAGCTAACTGGCACACTTCACAGAGTAAGCCATGGATGTACGAGCAATTTTCCCCTATTTGACATTTGCCAGACATTAAGTAGGTTGGACACAACTCACTGTCTGATGACCTGATATCACTGATGAAGCCACAGGAGGGGTCTTTGTCACCACCTCCAGCCACTTGAGCATAAGAGACATCATATTCTGCTGTCAGGAATAAAAATATTGACAAACTTTTAGTGTTCAAGATATACAAAGAGGGGACTCAAACGTGCATTTCTGTTCTTGCAAACAATAATTAAAAATCTTCAAAGCTAAGTTTCAAGTTTCCTCTTATCCCACATCCCTTTACTCAGTTTGAATGAAGCCACAGAACTATTTTGTATTAATCGAGGGAAAATTAAGAGGCAGGCCCAAGAACTAAAGCTCACCCCTCACAAATTCATGTAATTGCATACACACAAATGTAAGGGCAGTATCATCCAAATTTATAAGGCCATTACTTAAATTACAGTTTAAAATGTATATACATGTACTACTGTGATTGTCAGCTAAGCTTAATTCTACTTTTGGGGTGAGGGGTATATTAATGTGTGAACATGGCATCTCATACATGTCTATGCAATGCACATGCTGATCTTTCTTTTAACCCCACTGGATATTTCCCATTGCAAAACACTGAAAAATGTCTAATTACCAAAAGAGTAAAGAACGAAAATTTAAAATCTTTTCTTTCTTTCAATGTACCAGCCATATCCCACTGAGGTGGGGTTAAAATATGAACACCAAATATATATTTTATTTAAAAAGTGCCATAAGTTTGTCACAAAAATCCTTTACAAACTGAAAATTAAAGTAAATTAATAAAAACTCTGATGACAGAAGCAAAGCTGAAGTCTCCTAATACTTTAAGTTCAAAGAACTAAAAGCTAATATTTTTATTCAAAAGGCCAGTTCTGAAAGTTTACAGACAGAATCTCTTACTCACGCTTAGAAGTAACATCTTTGGCAAATCTAGGTACAAATTCAGGAGCATCCACCCAGGATGGTGCAGGATTATTCTGACACCAACTAGGTAAACACTTTTGTTTACTGCTCATTCTTGATAAAATGCTGCTGGTGCAATTGGTGCTGCTGTTGGTGTTGGTGCTGCTGCTGCTGCTGCTGCTGCTGCTGCTGCTGCTGATGTTACTGTTGCTGCTGCAGCTACTGTTCCTGCTACTGGTACCATTGCTGCTGCTAGTGCTGCTGCTAGTGCTGCTGCTGCTGCTGCTGCTGCTACAACTGCTAATGCCACTGCTACAACTGCTATTACTGCTGCTACTATTATTACTTTTTTTGTTGCTGCTGCTGCCAGCACTATTCAATTTCTTGGGACTACCATTAACAGGTAGGTCACTGGGAGGGTTATATATGAATTCCTTCGCATGTATGCTGAAAATTAATGTCAAAATAGTATACAGATCTTCTTTAACCCATATGTAAAAATTAACAACAAACTTCCAGTTTTTAAGTACACTATGTTATTTACTTAACTAAAGTTAGATTCTTTTGCTGCAACAGAAATAAAGAAACCATACAGTACCTACAAGATATAAATTAAATTTATATATAAAAATGTGTAAAATACTTCATACATTTTTTTTTTTTTTTACTTGGCATAAGCAATATGAATTCCAGAGCCAAGCATTTTAATCTGTTATAATTATCTTACTAATCACCCTTCAAATAATTACATGATGTAACTGTTGTACTGTGCTGAATTTTTTACCTATAACTGTTCTTTATAATATGCATTTACTTAATCACATACTACATGTTGAACAGAAAAAAAAAATGTGCAAAAACACACAAATTATTCTGTTAATGGAAGTTTATGGGATATAAATACCATTCCTGAATACAGTAATGTATTTACCTTGCACAAACTAACAAAAAAAAGCTTTCCTCTCGGTTAATATCAAATGATGATTTAATGATATAATATCTTCAAAACCATGTACAATAACTCAGTTAACACTTATTATCCTTGACAATTTTCACTGGAACTGATGCCTATGAATTTATTTGCAATACTGAAGAAAAATTTAGAAGATTTGCAGAATACCTATGCTTTCAAAATAAAAAAAAAGAGCATCCATTTCATACCCTACTACTACAAAAAGACTCACCTTACACCAAGTACATTAGTGTGACTAGATTGCGTTTTTGTTTCTTCAACACCTTCTCGAAGCCTCAAGTCAAACCTGTCATTCTGAGTAGACTCCGGACAAGGATTATTTTTACGACGTTCTTCTTGCTGAGTAGAATCTGACTGACTGTGATTGTCTGGGCGAATGTGATCATATCTATAAATTAAGGATCACAGGTTAATGAAAACAAATAGTAATCCTGAGTAAACAGCTAATAGGGCTGTCAAACACACACAAGAATTACTAAAAGGTTGGGTAATTGGGCACCTTTTCATTTTAGCACAAGAAATATAGTTTATGATAACACTACATTATTATTTCACTTGTAATGTACCATAATCATCAAGCAATAAAATCACCAGATCTGAAATAGAAACAGGTATCATGACCTTACAGAAAAGCAAAAACAAACAATAGTAAGAATTATCTGAATATAGAGTACAGATAAACAACTACAGTAGGGCCCCACTTATACAGCAGGTTAGGTTCCAAGCTACTGCCACATAGCAGACATCGCCGGAAAGCAGAACGCCATTTTTTCCACTTATAAATGCATATAGTAAATGCCAGATAACAAGTTTACACTAACAAATATTAAGTTAGCAATAGAACTGGGCATTAAAAAGCAATAAAAATTAAAATACACACACAGTACACTCATTATTTACCTCAAAATATTTGTAGTCTTAATGCAGGGCAAAAGGTGAGCAGTATTTACTGTAAGAAGTCAGGTGTGGTAGCCCTCCTGGCCACCCCACCCACACATAATATACTACGATGCTTCAAGCACCCTAAAGTGATAAAATGCATACAGGTCTCCCTCAACATTCGCGAGGGTTAGGGGATCAAGAGCCTCGCGAATGTTGAAAAACCGTGAATGTTTGGTGCCCCAATATATTGTAGGGAAATATAATACAATACTGCTTAACTTGCTGAACTACGAACAATCATAAAATAAACGAAAATGTCGTAAATTGTACTAAATATATACATGTTATGCTTTAATGACATGTATGTTATTAAATACCACAGACTCCACCACTGCCTCCACCACTTCCTCAACCACTGCGAGTCCCTACTACCCTCCCTCCGACCCCCGCAACTGGCAGCCAGCCCTCCCACCACTCAGTGTGGCGAGTGTTTTGTTCATTATTTGCTATTAAACTACAGTATAAATAATGTAAACCTATTCATGACTGCATATTGGAATGGCTATTCGGACAGGTATTGGATGGTGACATCATGTGGTTACTCCTGAACACAGCAAAGAATCAAACATTTCTGCTACTGCAAATAAATAAATAAATAATAAATATAATAAAAATAATAATAATAATAATAATAATAATAATAATAATAATAATAATAATAATAATAATAATACGATATAATTGAAGAAGGAAATTGTACAAAAATACGAGGGAGTGGTTGACACATCGTCAGTGTGACTTTGTTTATGCTGGAGTGAACATTAGTCTCCCTGCTCTTCCAAACATTTCACAATAATTCAGCAGTTGAGGCAGTGGTATTTAATAACATATATGTTATAAATAATAATAGTACATATTATTAATAACATGTATTATTATTATTAACAACATGCATGTTATTAAATACCACTGCCTCAACTGCTGCCTCAACCACTGCCTCAATCACTTCCTCACCCACTGCCTCAACCGCTGCCTCAACCGCTGCCTCAACCGCTGCCTCAACCGCTGCCTCAACCGCTGCCTCTACCGCTGCCTCTACCGCTGCCTCTACCGCTGCCTCTACCGCTGCCTCTACCGCTGCCTCTACCGCTGCCTCTACCGCTGCCTCTACCGCTGCCTCTACCGCTGCCTCTACCGCTGCCTCTACCGCTGCCTCTACCGCTGCCTCTACCGCTGCCTCTACCGCTGCCTCTACCGCTGCCTCTACCGCTGCCTCTACCGCTGCCTCTACCGCTGCCTCTACCGCTGCCTCTACCGCTGCCTCTACCGCTGCCTCTACCGCTGCCTCTACCGCTGCCTCTACCGCTGCCTCTACCGCTGCCTCTACCGCTGCCTCTACCGCTGCCTCTACCGCTGCCTCTACCGCTGCCTCTACCGCTGCCTCTACCGCTGCCTCTACCGCTGCCTCTACCGCTGCCTCTACCGCTGCCTCTACCGCTGCCTCTACCGCTGCCTCTACCGCTGCCTCTACCGCTGCCTCTACCGCTGCCTCTACCGCTGCCTCTACCACTGCCTCTACCACTGCCTCTACCACTGCCTCTACCACTGCCTCTACCACTGCCTCTACCACTGCCTCTACCACTCCAGTCGCACTCAATCTACAAGCACCAAACACAATGAATTATTGTGAAATGTTTGGAAGAGCAAGGAGACTAATGTTCACTCCAGCATAAACAAAGTCACACTGACGATGTGTCAACTACTCCCTCGTATTTTTGTACAATTTCCTTCTTCAATTATATCATATTTATTATTATTATTACTATTGTTATTATTAGCTGTAGCAGAAATGTTTAATTCTTTGCAGTGTTCAAGAGTAAACACATGATGTCACCGTCTAATACCTGTCCGAATAGCCATTCCAATATGCAGTCATGAATGGGTTTACATTATTTATACTGTAGTTTAATAGCAAATAATGAACAAACAAAACACTCACCACACTGAGTGGTGGGAGGGCTGGCTGCCAGTTGCAGGGGTCGGAGGGAGGGTAGTAGGGACTCGCAGGTGGCGGGAAACTTAAATATGATTTGGCGGCTGGGAATTTGGTGGCTGGGAATTTGGCGGTTGGGAATTCGCGAATGTGTGAAGCCCGTGAAAGTTGAAAACGTGAATGTTGAGGGAGACCTGTAATTTTTAAAAGAAATGATGCTCTGACGAATTATTATTATTACAAATTATTATTACAAACTGTTATTATTACAAGTTTTATTATTATTACAAGTTATTATTATTACAAATTAATATAATCATAATAAAAAAGAAGCACTAAACCCACAAGGGTTGTGAATAGCTATAGATAGAATGAAGGCATACTAAAGGAATATTTTTCTACAGTTAAGTAACTGGTGTTTGACTAGAGAAAACGTAATTCTTCTGATGCTCCTACCAACCGCTTGGTAAACAAATCTCATATTTGTCAGTTTTTTATATTGTGGGTGTATCATGTTCATATGTTACGTAACATGTTTATTACACAATTTTGAAAAAATATAGATGGATTAATGGAAATGTCTACATTAATGTAATACATGATATTTAATGCACCCAAGAGATTATGTGGTGTCAAGAGTAGAGAGAGACTTAGTGATTTTAATGTGTACTTACACACCAGCACAGTGTGTAAGTATATTTAGGTACAGGTACACAAGTACATATACTAATTATGAGAGTACACTGTATATATAAAATATGCAATAACTTTAAAAAACTTGAAATTCTGGAAAATTTCCAGACATAATGGGAAGTATAGTGCCTGCACTCTGAAGGAGGGGTGTTAATGTTGCAGTTTAAAAACTGTAGTGTAAAGCACCCTTCTGGCAAGACAGTGATGGAGTGAATGATGGTGAAAGTTTTTCTTTTTCGGGCCACCCTGCCTTGGTGGGAATCGGCCAGTGTGATAAAAAAAAAAAAAAAAAATAATAGATATATGTGCTCACGGAGAATGTAAACAAACCAGGTGGGGCATACCGTATTTTAAAGACCGCTTGCAGTATAGAAAGTTTTGGTCATAATTTGAAATCGTCGTATTAGCAGAATGCCATTAGGTGACACGCCACAAAGAGGGGCTCTACTGTATAGAAAAAAATACCAATTTCAGTTAAGTGACTAAACTAATGAAGGAAGTCATGAGTGCCCATTTACCCCCAAGTACAATGGGCCCAACTGCCCCATTGGTTGTAACAGAGCGCGTTTGGTGGAGAGATTTACAAGTTTGGTAGGTTTTGTGCAAAAATTTACATGATTTTGTAGTTTCCTTCATTTTATGCCAATGCTGAGCATTTCCATACCGAGTAGTCTTTATTTTCTAGGAAAATAATCTCCCAGAAAGAAGTGCCTTAAACAAGTTCAAACTTCCTGATTAGACTATCATTTGTTCATCAGAAATCAAAAATTAATATCCACATTTGACAATGTTGATTACTTTGTCAAATTTATTATTTTTATTTTATTATCACACTGGCCGATTCCCACCAAGGCAGGGTGGCCCGAAAAAGAAAAACTTTCACCATCATTCACTCCATCACTGTCTTGCCAGAAGGGTGCTTTACACTACAGTACTTTACACTGAAGGAGGGGTGTTATGTTGCAGTTTAAAAACTTTTGTAAAGCACCCTTCTGCAACATTGAAACACCCCCTTGGTGAAGGTGTAATCAACATTTCCATTTCAGATTAGCTACAGTAGCCTCATTACCATAATTACAGTACAGGAATTAAATTCCATAAATTCAAAAAACACTTTTGCTACTAATTCAATTAAAATAATTTTTTATAATAATCACAGCATGGCCTATGTAAAAATTGTGATGGCTTAAGTACATAATAATGTTCTCTGTCATTAAATAAAATAGCACCTCCATGATCATCAATTTCAAGTTTACCATGCCTGGATAAGACAGTTTCAAGACTCTACTGGCAATCATGGGAAGTTTGAAGAGAATCTAATTAACAAACTGTAGGCAAAAAATATGATCTACAGCAAAGTAAAAACTAATACACGTATTTTAACCCTTGCACATCAAAGTAAACAAACCCCAAATGTGAGAATAGATGTAATTTAGTTTTATATTATCAAGTGAATAGATCAAGAAAATATCATGTTCTTGTAGAACAAAGGAGGGGCAGGAATACAAAACCTGAAAAGTCTACCCCTAAAATAACAGCTATTTTTTTTATGGCTTACAGGTCACTGATGAAGGAAAACACCCAAGAATAACTATTCTGTAATAACATTGTAATATAATTAAAAGATTATCTATAATCTAGAATTACCTGCATGTACGTCCGTAAAAGCAGGTTCCTCTCAAATAATATCGACACACCATTGAAGGTCGAGCTGCATCACGATTGTGAGAAAAACTGCACCATTCTCCCTCACGACAAGCCCCATTTATAAAATACCTGAAATTTAAATTTTTTAAAATGAAATATGTATAAAAAAATACAAGCAAGTTATAACAGCAAAACTCTATAGAACCTAAAGTTGGCCAGGACACAATTAATCAAAAAAATTTACAGCAACATTCACATTGATTTTTTAAAGCATTAGTTCATGCTTAATGTATTATTACATAGTATATTCATGGGGAGGTGCTAAACCCAAAAGGATGCATAGTGCTTGAGAAATGGGAGGGGAGGGGGGGTGGAGAAAGGGTGGCAATCAGATTTGATTGCAGAAAGGGGAGGGTTACTCCAATTTCTTGAATCAAGAGTCCTTTACATCACGTTTACCCCCTAAAAGTCAAAGTAATATGGACAAATTTCTATAGGTATCTGTCAAATAGATTTTACAATCATTAACCCTTTGACTGTCGCAAGCCCCTTTCTGAAACTGTCATTCTATGTCACAAAAGTTTTGGGAAAAAAAAATTTTTTTTCTTACGAAATGATAGAGAATCTTTTCCCAATGGTAATGGCACCAAAAGTACGAAATTTGGTCGAAAACTCACGGAATTACACTCCCGTGAAGTTAGCGGTCTCGGCGACATATACGCAATTTCGTCGACTTTGTGCCGTTATTGGCCAATTCCATTGTTCCAGTTGATCAAACTCAGCTATTTCTTTACAACTCCATTTTTTCTATCAGTTGAGTACAAGAAACCGCCCATTTACCGATTTGAACTTCCCAATAAAGTGGTCACAAATTAAAAAAAGATGCCAATTTCAAAATAAGGTCCAGAATAAACAATGTAGACATTCTTGGCACTAAAATAACATATCCTCTGTTCGTTAGTCACGTCTCTAGGCCCCTCTTATATTACTATTGCTTTCTATTTTGATTTTTTATTCATACAAAAAAATACAAAATTTACTGTTACGCAGACTACTGCATTATTTTAAAAATGGTATAAATAATATCAGTGCACCAGTGAAAAAATATTAGACTCCCCAGTTGACGTGTATTGGACGTGTGGTGTAATTTGCTTACTCCTGAACATTGGTAAAAATCGAACATTTCTGCAAATTTGAGCTCAATTTCAAGGTTGTTTTCATCATGAAAGTAATGAAAATCATCTCTATTTCTGTAATATGTTTTCCATTTTATTACCCGAGACCATGAAAACGAGAATACAACGATAAATACCATACGAAAATACACCTCAAAGTCGCCGTTCTCAAAAAAAAGAAAAAAAAAAAAAAAAAAAAAAAAAAAGGTCTTTTTTTTTGCTCATTATGCACTGCATGCTGCAGGATTTTTTTGTGGTGCACACTGACCACACACACCCATTCTCTCACATGTGGGCCTACCAGCTTTCTCCTGCTTGATCTGAAGCTGCTAGAATTTATGCGTTTAAATACGTCAGAAACAGTGGCGCGTAAGACGTATATATACGACGTAAACAGTCAAAGAGTTAACAAACAGGATGATTAAACAAAAAACATTCTATATTTGTGGGTGTCCTTTGGTTTGGTTAGTAACGCCCTCGCCTCACACACCGAGTGTACATGGTTCAATCCCTGGCATGGGTGGAAATGTTGGGTATGTTTCCTCACACCTGCTGTCCCTGTTCACCAAGCAGTACGCTGTCAGATGGAGTAAGCTGTCAATGACCCTTACAAAACAAACATGGAGAAGTAGGTACCTGGGTGTTAATCAACGGTTGTGGGTCACATCCTTGGCAGACAAGATTAAAGGATCTCAATAGAAATAGTCCTCAATGATACACAAACTTTCTTGGGCTATCCTGGGTTACTAACCCTCCAGATTACAAAGCTCAACAACTCTTATCTTAATCTACTGAAGAGGGTTTCTGACATTGAAATATCCAAGTCTTTTACACTTGGAATTTTATTTTATCCTGCAGATCCTCCAGTGGCTAGTGGCTTGCAAATGAGAGACCTGGGGTTGATCGTGAGGCAGTTGATGTTACCCCCACTCACCTAGCAGTAAGCAGGTACCCGAGTGTTTACCAACTGTTGTGGGCCACATGCTGAGGAAGAGGACTAAAGGAGCCCAGTGAACATAATTATTATTATTATAATCAAAAAGAAGCGCTAAGCCACAAGGGCTATACAGCACCAGTGAACATAAACAGTATTGACTTTTCTTTATACTGGATTACTAACTAGGGGCTGTGCGGAAGTATCTGGATCAGTGGGCAATGAAAAATTTTGGTGATAATGGCTTAAAATTGGGTATCAGTATCAGCATCCACAAAAATTTTAGTATCCTTGTAATAACATGGTTAATAATTCAAATAAAATCTGTCCAAAGTATTTTTTCAACAATGCAATAAAAAACTGCAGCCACCAATCTTATGTTGCTGTCAATTACCTTTAATATATACCTTTGAAGAGTTTCGAGAGCCTCTCTACTCTCTGAGCCCAGCCATGGGTCAGGCTCATCTGGTGCTTGCCTGGTCAACCAGGCTGTTGCTGCTGGATTCAATGGATTTAAATCCTCGAAGAAACATTTCTTTGAAGTGCAGTAGCAGCACACTCCTCTCAAATGAAGTACCCGGGATCAAACCCTGGGCAAGGCAGAACGTACAAGCAAGTCTCCAAACACCAACTGTCCCAGTTGACTAGCAATTAAGTAGTTACCCAAGACTTCGTTAACTTGTAGTGGTCTTCCAGGGGAGAACCAAAGTTTATTTGACCACAGGTACACAAGTACACTTATCATAGTGTAAATTATCTAGGATAACCCAAGTCAGCGATTCGTACTTATTTCCAATGGGATCTTCATGCTTATTTCCATTGGGATTCTCGTGCTTATTTCCATTGGGATCCTCGTGCTCATTTCCACCGGAGTCCTCATGGTTACTTCCACTAGGGTCCTTGTACTTATTTCTACTAGGGTCCTCATGCTTATTTCTACCGGGCTTCTCGTGCTTATTTCTACTGGGGTCCTCACGCTTATTTCCACCAGGGTAATCGTGCTTATTTCCAGAGATCCTTGCACTTATTTACACTGGGGTCCCCATACTTATTTCCACGGGAGCCTTGTACTCATTTCCATTAGGGTCCTAAATAAAACAGAAAACTCTTACTGCTTGATGTTCTGGGTTATAAACCCTCCAGATTAATACTCCGATCTTCTTTCATCACACATTAAGTCCAATAATACGTAATTAATATTAAAATCAATGGGTTATCAGTCCTGGATTAATAACGTCAATGGGGCTTAAAATAAATCAAAACAAATTCAACAAAATTAAATTTTGGCCGTATAAATTAACTTCCATTAAATTTCAGGGTTACTTATTGTACATTTTAAGGTGAACTGAGAAAAATGTGTTTCACTTCCACAAGGAAATATGTAATAACGTCTAATTTCAACTTTAAATTGACGGTTGTTCATGGTTCTTTGTCATGAGCTTACAAAGGTGTACAATGTAATTATTTCCTTGTAGGTTCAAGGATTACTGTGCTCTCTCTCTCAGGATTACATAGTGAAACTCTACAATATATGGCAGGCTAGGGGAGATAGTAATACTTACCGACACAATACATTCTGTGCTCCACCTTCTGCCATTTTCACATCTTTGATGAAAACAAGTCCCAATATTTTTACTTTGATATTCTCTGCGAAAAATAATAAATTTAAATCATAACTGTTATAATAGTAGAGTCAACTTAAAAATATATATCATGCGGGGATTTATTTTAGTTCACATTACTCTTTACTTTTGTAAATTGAGGTAAATATTTAAATGTGTAAAGATTATAGATTAGAAAGCAAAATTAGAGTAGCGCGGGTTATTTAAACTGGTTCCTCCCGACCTTGGTGATTAATATTATCATTTTTCTTTGTATTACACTCGTGAATAAATATTTTTACTTTGTCTATTGTACATAACTTATAACTACTACCAATTTTCTAAATATAACAACAAATATTATATATTGTAAAGAACTCAAAACCACATATAATCTTCATCGTAATGTTTGTATTACTGAATTTATTAATATTTAAGCAACTCTTTGCTCTTGTTCATAAGTCAATAAGATTGTAAATAGTTCATTACTTGTCTAACTTAACTATTTAACAAAAATATCAGGGCATGGTCCCCGGTTCTATTATACACCTCAGTCATTTTTATGATTACAACGTTGCCAGATGGACCATTGTCACACCTTGAGTCATTATGTGCTGGAATGCGATAAAATTAATGAATTCAGAGACAGCTCACTCAGAAATAGTATATTACAGTGGTATATTACTAATAATTCTGGAAACATATCCTTATAATAGACTAAGCCTATTGTAAATACATGCATAACCACTTAAAACTGCTTAGATTCCACCATACCTTGGTAAAATATAAGGTAATGTAAATGATTCAAGACTATACCTAAGCCACATTGTTATATTTTTGTGACTTAATTCATGTCTGCATAACTAACTCATTACGGGCATCTGCAATGTTGAGGTACAGTCCCTGGACCCATTATGTGTCTCTGTAATGTTGAGGTACAGTCCCTGGACCCATTATGTGTCTCTGTAATGTTGAGGTACAGTCCCTGGACCCATTATGTGTCTCTGTAATGTTGAGGTACAGTCCCTGGACCCATTATGTGTCTCTGTAATGTTGAGGTACAGTCCCTGGACCCATTATGTGTCTCTGTAATGTTGAGGTACAGTCCCTGGACCCATTATGTGTCTCTGTAATGTTGAGGTACAGTCCCTGGACCCATTATGTGCCTCTGTAATGTTGAGGTACAGTCCCTGGACCCATTATGTGCCTCTGTAATGTTGAGGTACAGTCCCTGGATCCATCATATGCCTTTGTAATGTTGAGGTACAGTCCCTGGACCCATTACGTGCCTCTGTAATGTTGAGGTACAGTCCCTGGACCCATCATATGCCTCTGTAATATTGAGGTACAGTCCCTGGACCCATTATGTGTCTCTGTAATGTTGAGGTACAGTCCCTGGACCCATTATGTGCCTCTGTAATGTTGAGGTACAGTCCCTGGATCCATCATATGCCTTTGTAATGTTGAGGTACAGTCCCTGGACCCATTATGTACTCACCTATTTGTACTCACCTATTTGTGGTTGCAGGGGTCGAGTCACAGCTCCTAGCCCCGCCTCTTCGCTGATTGCTACTAGGTCCTCTCTCTCCCTGCCCCATGAGCTCTATCATACCTCGCCTTAAAACTATGTATGGTTCCTGCCTCCACCACATCACTTTCTAGGCTATTCCATGGCCTGACTACTCTATGACTGAAGAAATACTTCCTAACATCCCTTTGATTCATCTAGTCTTCAACTTCCAATTGTGACCTCTTGTGTCTGTGTCCCATCTCTGGAACATCCCGTCTTTGTCCACCTCGTCTATTCCGCGCAGTATTTTATATGTCGTTATCATGTCTCCCCTGACCCTCCTGGCCTCCAGTGTCGTCAAGCCGATTTCCCTCAACCTTTCTTCATAGGACAATCCCCGTAGCTCTGGGACTAGTCTTGTTGCAAACCTTTGCACTTTCTCTAATTTCTTGACGTGCTTGACTAGGTGTGGATTCCAAACTGGTGCTGCATACTCCAGTATGGGCCTGACGTAGATGGTGTACAGAGTCTTAAACGAATCCTTACTGAGGTATCGGAACGCTATCCGTAGGTTTGCCAGGCGCCCGTATGCTGCAGCAGTTATCTGATTGATGTGCGCCTCAGGAGATATGCTCGGTGTTATACTCACCCCCAGATCTTTTTCCTTTAGTGAGGTTTGCAGTCTTTGGCCATCTAAACTATATTGTGTCTGCGGTCTTCTTTGCCCTTCCCCAATCTTCATGACTTTGCATTTGGCAGGGTTAAATTCTAGGAGCCAGTTGCTGGACCAGGCTTGTAGCCTGTCCAGATCTCTTTGTAGTCCTGCCTGATCCTCGTCCGATTCGATTCTTCTCATTAACTTCACATCGTCTGCAAACAAGGACACTTCTGAGTCTATCCCTTCCGTTATGTCGTTCACGTATACCAAGAACAGCACAGGTCCTAGGACTGACCCCTGTGGAACCCCGCTTGTCACAGGCGCCCACTCTGACACCTCGTCGCGTACCATGACTCGTTGTTTCCTCCCTGTCAGATATTCTCTGATCCATTGCAGTGCCTTTCCTGTTATGTGTGCCTGGTCCTCTAGCTTTTGCAGTAACCTCTTGTGAGGAACTGTGTCGAAAGCCTTCTTGCAGTCCAAAAATACGCAGTCGATCCACCCCTCTCTCTCTTGTCTTACTTCTGTCACCTTGTCATAAAACTCTAGTAGGTTTGTGACACAGGATTTTCCTTCCCTGAAACCGTGCTGGTTGTCAATTATACACTTGTTTCTTTCCAGGTGCCCCACCACTCTCCTCCTGATGATCTTCTCCATGACCTTGCATACTATACACGTTAGAGATACAGGTCTGTAGTTTAGTGCCTCATGTCTGTCTCCCTTTTTAAAAATTGGGACTACATTTGCCATTTTCCATACCTCAGGGAGTTGCCCAGTTTCAAATGATGTGTCTCTGTAATGTTGAGGTACAGTCCCTGGACCCATTATGTGCCTCTGTAATGTTGAGGTACAGTCCCTGGACCCATCATATGCCTCTGTAATATTGAGGTACAGTCCCTGGACCCAATTGTGTTGAGAAATGGCATTACCAGTTAAGTTTAAAGACTTATACTTAACTTAAAAGGACAACTCATCGCCTGCACAGCCGCCCCTGCAGACGAGGTCTAGAAGCTGTTGAAACCATCTCAACATGGGCTGTCAAGAAATATAATTTGTATGATTATAAATTACCCCTAGGGGGTGTTATGTCAGCATATTTCATTCACTGATGGCTGACAAAATACCTACTTGTGTGGACTCAATGGTCCGCATATCACCGGGGTTTATCATAAGTGACTAACTCACGATTTTATACTCAACTGCGCAGTCAATAGTAGTACATCACGAGTTAGAACACTTACCTGGGTATATGTATCTGACCCGTAATTACGCCCGGATATCCGTTGAGTTGATTGAAGAATAGTGTTCTTTGAAGAATGTCGCACTACACTCTGTTGGTTCGCAACACTCGTTGTTACACTGTTCATCAATAATTGTTCACACAATATCACTAAGAAGTTGATCACACTTCTCTGTAAGTGTTTATCGTGTTTTGTGAGACACTCTGTCCACACTAACGCACAGATCAGTGTTCTTTGTTGGTTATCCTGGCGTCAGTGTCACTCGCTAGAGTCAAAAGTAATCTGAAAGACGCCACAGCGCTCCATGCCGTCACTGCCCCCGGCACAAAAAAAAAGCTGACCTAGTATTCCTTGCTTCCTTGCCACTTCCTCGATGAAGCAAAGCAGAATGTTTGATTCTTGCTCTCTTAAGCATAGACAACAATGTCCACTATCTTTACTATGGTAATAAAGTGGGAGCAGGATTTTCCTTAATTGTCCTGCTAAAGTAAGAGATGCACTGTCTCTTATAAAAATACACTTTGCAACACTGGACTGCAAGGAGCAGAAGTCATTTGACCACGCATACAGCATCTGTGATCAATTACTCACTCTCTCCAGGTAAACTCCAGGTAAACAAGATACTCGCCCCTTCTGAGAGGGCTTGGCCCCTCAGGGCTGAAAGGGGCTGAAGGGGCTGAAGGGGGCTGAAGGGGGCTGATACTCCCCTCCTGGAGAAAATTTCTCCACACCCATTATGAGTCTCTGTAATGTTGACGTACAGTTCCTGGACCCATCATATGCCTCTGTAATGTTGAAGTACAGTCCCTGGACCCATTATGTGTCTCTGTAATGTTGAGGTACAGTCCCCGGACCCATTATGTGTCTCTGTAATGTTGAAGTACAGTCCCTGGACCCATTATGTGTCTCTGTAATGTTGAGGTACAGTTGCTGAACCCATTATGTATCTCTGTAATGTTGAGGTACAGTCCCTAAACCCATTATGTGTCTCTGTAATGTTGAGGTACAGTCGCTGGACCCATTATGTGTCTCTGTAATGTTGAAGTGCAGTCCCTGGACCCATTATGTGCCTCTGTAATGTTGAGGTCAAAGGAATTACCTGGAGACCTGGAGTTTACCTGGAGAGAGTTCCGGGGGTCAACGCCCCCGCGGCCCGGTCTGTGACCAGGCCTCCTGGTGGATCAGAGCCTGATTAACCAGGCTGTTGCTGCTGGCTGCACGCAAACCAACGTACGAGCCACAGCCCGGCTGATCAGGAACTGACTTTAGGTGCTTGTCCAGTGCCAGCTTGAAGACTCCCAGGGGTCTGTTGGTAATCCCCCTTAAGATAAGATAAGATAAGATAAGATTTCGTTCGGATTTTTAACCCCGGAGGGTTAGCCACCCAGGATAACCCAAGAAAGTCAGTGCGTCATCGAGGACTGTCTAACTTATTTCCATTGGGGTCCTTAATCTTGTCCCCCAGGATGCGACCCACACCAGTCGACTAACACCCAGGTACCTATTTGCTGCTAGGTGAACAGGACAACAGGTGTAAGGAAACGTGTCGAAATGTTTCCACCCGCCGGGAATCGAACCCGGGCCCTCCGTGTGTGAAGCGGGAGCTTTAGCCACCAGGCCACCGGGCCACCTTATGTGTGCTGGGAGGCAGTTGAACAGTTTCGGGCCCCTGACACTTATTGTATGGTCTCTTAACGTGCTAGTGACACCCCTGCTTTTCATTGGGGGGATGGTGCATCGTCTGCCAAGTCTTTTGCTTTCGTAGTGAGTGATTTTCGTGTGCAAGTTCGGTACTAGTCCCTCTAGGATTTTCCAGGTGTATATAATCATGTATCTCTCCCTCCTGCATTCCAGGGAATACAGGTTTAGGAACCTCAAGCGCTCCCAGTAATTGAGGTATTTTATCTCCGTTATGCGCGCCGTGAAAGTTCTCTGTACATTTCCTAGGTCGGCAATTTCACCTGCCTTGAAAGGTGCTGTTAGTGTGCAGCAATATTCCAGCCTAGATAGAACAAGTGACCTGAAGAGTGTCATCATGGGCTTGGCCTCCCTAGTTTTGAAGGTTCTCATTATCCATCCTGTCATTTTTCTAGCAGATGCGATTGATACAATGTTATGGTCCTTGAAGGTGAGATCCTCCGACATGATCACTCCCAGGTCTTTGACGTTGGTGTTTCGCTCTATTTTGTGGCCAGAATTTGTTTTGTACTCTGATGAAGATTTAATTTCCTCATGTTTACCATATCTGAGTAATTGAAATTTCTCATCGTTGAACTTCATATTGTTTTCTGCAGCCCACTGAAAGATTTGGTTGATGTCCGCCTGGAGCCTTGCAGTGTCTGCAATGGAAGACACTGTCATGCAGATTCGGGTGTCATCTGCAAAGGAAGACACGGTGCTGTGGCTGACATCCTTGTCTATGTCGGATATGAGGATGAGGAACAAGATGGGAGCGAGTACTGTGCCTTGTGGAACAGAGCTTTTCACCGTAGCTGCCTCGGACTTTACTCTGTTGACGACTACTCTCTGTGTTCTGTTAGTGAGGAAATTATAGATCCATCGACCGACTTTTCCTGTTATTCCTTTAGCACGCATTTTGTGCGCTATTACGCCATGGTCACACTTGTCGAAGGCTTTTGCAAAGTCTGTATATATTACATCTGCATTCTTTTTGTATTCTAGTGCATTTAGGACCTTGTCGTAGTGATCCAATAGTTGAGACAGACAGGAGCGACCTGTTCTAAACCCATGTTGCCCTGGGTTGTGTAACTGATGGGTTTCTAGATGGGTGGTGATCTTGCTTCTTAGGACCCTTTCAAAGATTTTTATGATATGGGATGTTAGTGCTATTGGTCTGTAGTTCTTTGCTGTTGCTTTACTGCCCCCTTTGTGGAGTGGGGCTATGTCTGTTGTTTTTAGTAACTGTGGGACGACCCCCGTGTCCATGCTCCCTCTCCATAGGATGGAAAAGGCTCGTGATAGGGGCTTCTTGCAGTTCTTGATGAACACAGAGTTCCATGAGTCTGGCCCTGGGGCAGAGTGCATGGGCATGTCATTTATCGCCTGTTCGAAGTCATTTGGCGTCAGGATAACATCGGATAGGCTTGTGTTAATCAAATTTTGTGGCTCTCTCATAAAAAATTCATTTTGATCTTCGACTCTCAGTCTGGTTAGCGGCTTGCTAAAAACTGAGTCATATTGGGACTTGAGTAGCTCACTCATTTCCTTGCTGTCATCTGTGTAGGACCCATCTTGTTTAAGTAGGGGCCCAATACTGGACGTTGTTCTCGATTTTGATTTGGCATAGGAGAAGAAATACTTTGGGTTTCTTTCGATTTCATTTATGGCTTTTAGTTCTTCCCGCGATTCCTGACTCCTAAAGGATTCTTTTAGCTTAAGTTCGATGCTTGCTATTTCTCTGACCAGTGTCTCACTACGCATTTCAGATATATTGACCTCTTTTAGCCGCTCTGTTATTCTTTTCCGTCGCCTGTAAAGGGAGCGCCTGTCTCTTTCTATTTTACATCTACTCCTCCTTTTTCTTAGAGGAATAAGCCTTGTGCAAACATCGAGTGCCACCGAGTTAATCTGTTCTAGGCATAAGTTGGGGTCTGTGTTGCTTAGTATATCTTCCCAGCTTATATCGGTTAGGAATTGGTTTACTTGGTCCCACTTTATGTTTTTGTTATTGAAGTTGAATTTGGTGAATGCTCCCTCGTGACTAGTCTCATTTTGTCGGTCTGGGGCTCCACGCATACATGTCTGAACCTCAATTATGTTGTGATCTGAGTATATTGTTTTTGATATGGTGACATTTCTTATCAGATCATCATTGTTAGTGAAGATGAGGTCTAGTGTATTCTCCAGTCTAGTAGGCTCTATTATTTGCTGGTTTAAATTGAATTTTGTGCAGAGATTTAAAAGCTCGTGTGAGTGTGAGTTTTCATCAGAGCTGCCTCCTGGTGTTATTACTGCAACAATATTATTTGCTATATTCCTCCATTTTAGGTGCCTTAAGTTGAAATCCCCCAGGAGCAAGATGTTGGGTGCAGGAGCTGGAAGATTTTCCAGACAGTGGTCAATTTTTAACAGCTGTTCCTGGAATTGCTGGGATGTTGCATCCGGAGGCTTGTAGACTACCACAATGACAAGGTTTTGGTTCTCGACCTTTACTGCTAAAATTTCCACTACATCATTTGATGCATTAAGCAGTTCTGTGCAAACAAGTGACTCTGCAATGTACAGGCCAACCCCCCCCTTTTGCCTGTTCACTCTGTCACATCTGTATAGGTTGTAACCTGGGATCCATATTTCGTTGTCCAAGTGATCCTTTATGTGGGTCTCAGTGAAAGCCGCGAACATTGCCTTTGCCTCTGCAAGCAGTCCACGGATGAAAGGTATTTTGTTGTTTGTTGCTGGCTTTAGACCCTGTATATTTGCAAAGAAGAATGTTATCGGACTGGTGGTATTGTTGGTACTGGGGGGGGGATTTTTTTTCCGGCATTAGTGAAAATGGTGACACTTTTCAAATCGCCTTGTTCTCTCATTTGGAATATTGTTCATTGTTGACCGCCCCATCCAGGGCAGGAGAAATATAATTTCTGAAACAAAAGCAGAGATCGTTTACGGCCCACATAGAGCCAATAAGGCATTTAAATTACTGGGAGCACCTTAAAGTCTTAAATATGAACTCAGTAAAGAGATACATGAATTATGATAATATATACCTAGAAGGTACTTGAGGGCCTGATCCCAAATCTACACACTACCATAACAACATACTGGAGTGGGAGATGTGGAAGTGCAAAATAAGCCCAGTGATAAGCAGAGGCACAGTGGGCACAATAAGGGAACGCTGCATATATATGCATGAGTATACATCTACACACCCATACACAGATACATATACATATGCAAAACAACCACAGGGAGAGTTGAATGATAGCTCTAGGCCTTTCGTTTTACACTCAACACATCATCAGGAGCTTGCATGGTTGCAGAAATGAGTAAGACGTCTCAGCAGATTTGGTCACGTACCGTTATAAGACCATGAGACCTATTTCAACCTTTCATAAAGATATTTATCATGATTAAAATGCAAAAAAAAAAAAAAAAGTAACGCAGAACGGGAGAATTTGTTGCTGGATTAATTTACGGATCTTCAGCTTCCAATCCGGATTCTTCCCTGAAAACTTGATCCAAAATCCGGATTATCTTACCAGAACACCACAAGTTTTGTTTACGTTTCTCTACTTCCTCAATCCTTCGGAAATCATGTGAGACAATTTATTAGGGTACAATTTTACACAATTATGAATAATTACAATCGGCTGACTATGTAACATATGTGTAAATTATCAAAAATAATCTAGAAAAGGTCAAAGTGATTTTCACTGGGGTCTGTGATATATTTAAAAAACCAAATACAGTAAAAAGCCGTCATAATTGTTAATAATAAAACACATTAGAGTAATCAAATAGAAATAAACTAAGTAGATAAAGGCAATGACATCAGTTACATTGTGAGTTTTACAACTATTTTGAGGGCATACAGGTTTTATGGTCAGACAAGGTACATAATGTAGATTTAACTTTCTATTGAGGACTGTCTGTCTTATTTCCATTGTGGCCCTTAAATCTTGTCCCCCAGGATGCCACCCACACCAGTTCACTAACACCCAGGTACCTACTTACTGTTAGGTGAACAGGGACAGCACGTGTAAGGAAGCACACAAAATGTTTCCACCCTTGCCAGGGATCGAACCACGGACACTCAGTGTGTGAAACAAGCATTGTCTACCAGGCTCCAGGACACCGTATTGTATTTCATTTTTTTAATCTACGTGCCATCAAAACCACCATAAAATTTAAGACTATATTTGTGAACATTTGTAGATTGTCCTCAGTAAATATAATCATGCCATATTATCTGGATTCAAAACTTGGTCTCAAAGTTTTGATTGGTAAGCAAGTTACAGTTCTTTTGACTTGTTTATAATAAGCATAATTAGTGTACTTAGTCAGTAAATTTACTAATGCTCCCTTCAAGAGGGGTATCTTGATGCTGGTGAAGGGCTCTTGATCCAAGGAATTGAAGTCACCCTCTGTTTCCTTAGATAAAGTTTGATTATCTCCTAGTGCAATTATAATAATACCAGGTAATACTACTACTACTACTAATTATAATAATAATTGCAAACATATGCAAATAACCCGCACATAAAAGAGAGAAGCTTAAGACGACGTTTCGGTCCGACTTGGACCATTTACAAAGTCACACTGTGACTTTGTAAATGGTCCAAGTCGGACCGAAACATCGTCATAAGCTTCTCTCTTTTATGTGTGGGATATTTGTGTATCGTTCCAGCCACGGTATTGTGCCTTTTTTTGTTATTTAATTGCAAACATGGATGAATTCCATATTTGCATATTCGTTTTGTATAATAGCATATGGTTTTTACATACACATTTTAAATTTTGTGTAGTTTTCTTGAATACATGTGATGAATTTGATTCTAATATGCAATAATTTTTTACAGGAGATGTGAAGAATGTCAACTATGAGTGATAAAACAAGCTTGCCCAAGCACTGGGTACGAAAGACTTCACAACGTTGTCCCACTGCAACATACTATTTCAACACCAAGACTGGCAAGTCTTCATGGATGCATCCAAGTCTTATTCCAGAAAGTGGTGAAAATGCTTCTGAAAAATTACAAAAGCAAAAAAAATCACCACTGAAAACTAAGAAAGTTAAGATGAAAGTAGCAAAATTGGAGAAGTGTTCCATTAATGAGCCTGAAGGAAATAAGGAAGAAGAAAAAGATGAAGTTAAATACCAAGACTCGAAAATTACACATAATGAGAATTTAGACAAAGTTAGTCCTGTGGCTGAAGGTTGCAGTAATATTAACTCTGATAGTGATAAAGTAATAGAAGAACAGAAATGGAAAAATAGGACCCCTGTGAAATTTGTTATCAAGGCAAAAACAGACAGCAAAGTTTTAAGTGATGTGAAAGAAGACTCAGGAAAAGCAAGCAAAAACTCAGTGTCAATCCACCCTATTTTACTGAGAGCTCAAAAACTTGCAAAAACTACACAGTGGGTCAAGACAGAAGATATTTCACAGAAGAAAAAGACAACTCCAGAGGTGAAAGTAGATGTAAAACCACTCATTCTGGATGATAAGCTCAAGTGTAAGGAGCAAGTGGAATTAACTTTAACAAATAAAAGAAGAATTGCGAAGGCAAAGAAATCACAAGCTTCTAAAAAAGCAAAGAAGGATGAAGCGTTAATAAAGGCCATAATTAAGGAAATAAGCAGCAGTCCCATTAGAGATGAAGAGAGCAAGTCATCAAGGGAAAATATAAATGAAAGTGATAAGAAGAACAATATAAAAGATTATGATGTTTACAATTTTTTTATAAAATGCAAGGATGAGCCACAGTCACTTAAAAAGTCTTTGAAGAGGACTGAAGAACGACAGCCACTTGAAACGTCTTTGAAGAGGACTGAAGAACGACAGCCACTTGAAACGTCTTTGAAGAGGACTGAAGAACGACAGCCACTTGAAACGTCTTTGAAGAGGACTGAAGAACGACAGCCACTTGAAACGTCTTTGAAAAGGATTGAAGAACCACAGCCACCTAAAAAGTCTTTGCAGAGAACTAAAGAGAGACAAAAGAGTCCACGCCTTCCTATACCAGTATGTAAGCAAAAACTAGTTTGTGTGTTAGATGATGAAAATGACTATGACGAAGTTACTGCAATGGAAGTTGAAGAACAGGAGATCGTTAGTGAAATTGCTAACTTTCGGGAATCAGTCCATCACACACAAAAGACAGAGGGCATCCCATTAGTAACATCGAGCATCAACAGTAGCTCAAAATCTGTGTATATTGTGGTTGACACAAATGTTCTTATTCAAGATATAAATTTTATCGAAAGTCTCAAGACAAAAGAGATTGCTGGAAAAGAAGTTATAATCGTCATTCCCTACATTGCATTGCAAGAAATGGATGGGTTGAAAAAGAAGGAATCAATTGGCAAAGCATGCCAAGAAGCAATACGATGGTGCAACAACCATTTTGAAAAGAGTGACCCAAGAGTACAAGGACAGAGCTATGAGAATTACCGCAAAACTTTATCGAAGAGCCAGCGCCCTGTAAGTATGTACATGTGGTAAATTTGCATACATTTGTTGTTTTAGAGACATATCTTCTATAGGAAAATATGTAAGTGAAAGAATGTGTAAAAAAATCCTGATTTTGTTTACCACTGATTTTTTTATATTCCATGTCATCTGATTTCTTCATGTAAGTAATATAATTTTATGTTAGATTAGATTAATATAAATTAATCCAAATTAACCAATTCTAGCGGATGATAGCAATGAAATAAGAAAATATGTACCTCACTGAAGGGTATATTGATATTTTGTAACAGTGGCCTAGTAAATACTGAGAAGACCTTTCATTGCAGTGAATGTTGGGAAATAACCTCTGTCTTCAGTGGAGAATGTCGCTTTTTGAACAATTCTCAAAGTATTTATAAACATACATTTTCTGGACTTGAGTCCTGGAAATGGGAAGTACAGTGGACCCCCGCATAACGATTACCTCCGAATGCGACCAATTATGTAAGTGTATTTATGTAAGTGTGTTTGTACGTGTATGTTTGGGGGTCTGAAATGGACTAATCTACTTCACAATATTTCTTATGGGAATAAATTCGGTCAGTACTGGCACCTAAACATACTTATGGAGTGAAAAAATATCGTTAACCGGGGGTCCACTGTACAGTGCCTGCACTTTAAAGGAGGGGCTTGGGATATTAGCAGTTTGGAGGGACATCTGAACTGTTGTATCTGGGCGCCTCTGCAAAGATAGTAATTATGTATGAGTGATGGTGAAAATGTTGAATGATGATGAAAGTTTTTCATTTCTTTTTGGGTTTTTCTTTCTTTTTGGGTCACTGCCTTGGTGGGAGACGGCCGACATGTTAACAAAAAAAAAATTCATGGAAAAATAAGTTGTAATTGTGTCATCAGTGAGTTTAGTATTTCTGCATTACTACTGTATAGTGTAATTATTATCTACTTATCATTTAGTAAATGAAGACAAATGTTTAATTTTATGAAATTCATCATAAAAACTATTTGTATTTATTATTCAACACACTAACTATATTCCACTGAGGCAGGATGATCTAAAAAGAAAAAACTTTCATTTTTCATTTTAGTAATCATAAACCCTATGTATACAATTAATTTTGTCCAATAATTAAAACAGCTAGTGATTTTCAGAGTGGTGATGATCTCATCCGTGACTGCTGCCTGATCATGAAGGAACAAGGCCTTGAAGTATGCCTACTTTCAAATGACATTAACCTGAGGAATAAGGCAATTATGTCTGCCATTGTAGCACTTGGTATTCGAGGTCTTAGGCAGAAGCTTGAACAACATGAAATGGCTGTGAATATTGATGAAACCCGGGTGGATATTGTTTATGGAGATTTTGCTGCCAATAGTTTACATAATAAATCTGAAATACCCCTTGAATATGAAAAAATGATATGTGAAAGTAGTAATCTTAAGCAAATCAGAAAATCTCCTTCAACAAGTGAGGAAATTGAACTCAGCCCATTAAAAAAAATAAAAAAGTGCAATAGTGATAATCAAGAGTTGCTTTGTAAGATCAACACATCATTAAAAGTCACTCTAAGTCGGATCTTAGAATTTATAATGAAGGATACATATGGTGATCTTTGGATTAAGATAGTAATGCGTAAACCTCCTTGGAGTATCAATGATGTGTTTTCCTGTTGGGAAAAACATTGGATTGCAGTTATGTCTGATAGGTTTCCAGGAGAAGTAAAAGAACTGATAAAAAAGATCAAACGGATAGTTGAAGATTGCATGAAAGGAAGAGGTGATGTAAATACACTTGTTGCAAATGTTCAAAATCTATACAGTTTCTTTAAGGATGGCCAATTTAAAGACTATATTTTTCCCATTGGTGGGGAATCTTCTGAAACTGCAAACACGTTAGAAACTCAGAATGAAACCTCTGTGTCTTCCACTGAAATTCCAGAAGGTAACAGCGAGGACTCCATCAAACAACAGCCTTCCTCCAGTGGCATCAGAAATATTCAGATAATGATAAATCACGTTGGAGAACACATCACACACTTCATGTAAGTACCAGTAACATGTGAAGGGAAGGATGGGAGGTATGGGGGTTATTAAGGCCAGTAAAGAACTCTTTATCAAAGAAACTGGAGCTGCCCTTCCCTTCCTCGCATCAAACCTGATTATCTCCCTTGTTTAGTGCTTATATACAGGCAGGTCCCACTTATACAACAGGTTACGTTCCGGGCTGCTGCTGCAAAGTGAAAATCGCTATAAAGCGAAACATAGCCTTTTTTCACTTTCATATGAATATAAAAGCTTGATTACATGTATATACTATCATATATTAAGTGAGCGACAGAGCTAGGCCTCAGAAATGTATATATAGTGCACACATTACTTACCTTAAAATATTTTCATCCTGAGCTTACAGTGATTGGTGAATACAGTATATTTATTGTAGGAAGTCTGAATAAATGAAGAATAGGTATAATTGAAAACCGCTGCATTAGCAAAATACCATACAGCAAAGTGCTGTATGGTATTTTGTGGGTCTTGCTTGTACAGTACAATGCTGTGTAGCTTGTAGCATGTACCTGGTTGTGAAACACATTTTAATAGTTTGCTCATGGCTTAGGTCTTTCTGCCTTCATCATGATTTTTATAATTTCTGAGGTGTCTGCAGAGACCTCAAGTAACTTTTAGAGTGTTGACACTAGTAATTTATTGGGATTTTTAACCAATGCTGGGCATTTTAATCTGGGATGATGCTATTTACTCATGATGAGCATTTTATATACATGTTCATGTTTTAATTGTTGCTTAATTTGATTTTTTTTATTGTGTGTTGCATATAATTTTTTATTGCCCTCTGGCAAGACAGTGATGGAATAAGTGGTGGTGAAAGTGTTTCTTATTTTTTGGGGCCACCCTACCTTGGTGGGAGATGACCAGTTTGTTTAAAAAAAAAAAAATGAATGCTGAGTGACCTATACAGCCAAAGTGCTCAGTAAATATCATTAATACTGCTATTACTTAGTACAGCACTACTTAAATTAGGTATTGTATCACAATGATAGTTATAACTGATTCCTAATGTTACATTTCAGAGCTCTGATACTAGATGCCTATGGAATTGCACACAGTTTGCCAACACTAAACGAGAAAAGGATAACTCGAGAGGATGCCCAAAACAGCAGCATAAACTTGCACAATGTTACCATGCGGCTAGGAACTACAATTGCCAGGTAAACTGGAAAATAATCTTTATTTTATATTTCCAAGGCACTGTATGAATATAATAATAATTTTTTTTCAACATAATGGCTTGGATGTCCAGCAGGTGCATGTGAGCATGTTAGATAGAAGTGAGTGGAGGTAAGTGGATTTTATGACTTGACGTGCTGTTGGAGTGTGAGCAAATTAATATTTGTGAAGGGATTTGGGGAAACTGGTTAGCAAGACTTGAGTCCTGGAGGTTGGAAGTATAGTGCCTGCACTCTGAAGGAGGGGTGGAGATACAGTGGTACCTCAAGTTATGAACTTAATTCGTTCCAGAAGGCTGGTCGAGTGCCGATACCGAACGAATTTGTTCCCATAAAGAATAATGTAAATTAGATTAGTCCATTTCAGATCCCAAAAAAATACACTTACAAAAGCACTTACAAAAATACACTTGCAAAAGCACTTACAAAAATACACTTTCATAATTGTTCTAGTTGGGAGCTGTACGAAACTCGAGGTACCACTGTATATGCAGTTTGGAGGGGCATCTGAACTGTAGTATCAGCATGCCTCTGGCAAGACAGTAATAGAGTGAGTGATGGTGAAAGTGTTTCCTCTTTTTCAGGTCACCCTACCTCAGTGGGAGATGACTGGTGTGTTAAACATAATACAGGTCCACATTCCTTTATCCCAAACTCTTGGGGCCAGTAGTGTTATGAATTTCAGAATATTTTGAATTTCAGAATGAAGGTGGGGTTTAGGGCAGCACTTCATAATCAAACATTAACACTGCAGCAAAATTGTATGAATACTCACACTAAGTGGGGTAAATAAAAACTATAAATACTACTACAGTTTATTTATGGAGTAATATATTGATAAATGAAATAATGGGATAATCATAGACCAGGAATGTGATTCTCAAGACGATTGACAGACTGCATTTTTAAAGACTTCTTCAAGTGTCATCTGTCTTATTAACCCGTAAACGGTCCAAACGTATATATACGTTTTTTCAACATTTAAAAGTATGTAAAAAAAGTAGATCTTTTTTTTTTGTACGTTTGAAAAACATGTAAAAAAACTTTGATCTACTTTTTTTTTTGTTATATTTGAAAATATGTAAAAAAAAATGTAGATCTACTTTTGGAGCACTACGCATGTGAACATAGATCTGCTTGGACCGTTTATGGGTTAACGTAGGTTTCTGTCTAAGTAATCTCTCTTTAACTGAGTAAATTGCCATAATCTTTTGCTCACTGAGACACAACTGACACCTGCCACTCTGGCTGTCAGTGCTGGGTCACACCGCCAAGTGGCGGCATTGGAGCTATGTAGAGATGACTGACGCTCCACACTCCATGAAAAAACTTACAATACAGTACAGTAATAATATTTTACTAGAGAATTTAATGAACATGGATTTTTATAAATTTATGAGTTATTGAGCTGTAATTTTTTTAATACACAGGCTGTCTCCCACTGAGGTAGGGTGACTATAAACAGGAAACACATTCACAGACATCACAATTCATTTGACCCTCCAAACTACAATATCCCCACCCATCTTTCAGAGCACAGGTGCTGTACTTCCCACCTCTGGTCCTGGAGTCCAACTTATTGGTTTTCTTGCATTCCTTTATCAATGTCACCTTTCTCACACTCCAGCAGGATGCCGAGCCATAAAAACTACTTGTCTTAAAGATAAAAATAAAGATTTTATTTCTTTGCAAAGGTTACAATGTGTAATTACAATTTTGATTTGTTAAGTAAAAAGAAAGCCATTATCATGCCAGGGCATTTCTGGCAGACTAATCCTTATACTTAAAATACAGTGGACCCCCGGTTAACGATATTTTTTCATTCCAGAAGTATGTTCAGGTGCCAGTACTGACCGAATTTGTTCCCATAAGGAATATTGTGAAGTAGATTAGTCCATTTCAGACCCACAAACATGCACGTACAAACGCACTTACATAAATACACTTACATAATTGGTCGCATTGGGAGGTGATCGTTAAGCGGGGGTCCACTGTATTCAAAATGTTCTAAGATACATGCACAACCTGTTGAATACTTTGGCCCCTAGCACTTTAAACCTCATTTACCCCTCTCCCTCCTACCATTCCTAGGATGACCACTACCAATTCTTCCTTCCACCCAAGATTTTATACACTCTCTTGGTCATCATTTTCTTCTTCATCCTCTGTAAATACTGAAACCAAATCAGCAAGGCCTTCTTAGCCCTCCAAATTATACCCATACTATCTTCTAATCTCCATGCTCCAAATTCTCTGCATAATATTCACACCACACATTGCTTTGGAGACAAATGGTTTTTAGAATTTGACGTGCTGTTGAAGTGTGAGCAAGGTAACATTTATGAAGGGATTCAGGAAAACTGGCAGGCCGGACTTGAGTCCTGGAGATGGGAAGTACGGTGTCTGCACTCTGAAGGAGGGGTGTTAATGTTGCAGTTTTATAACTGTAGTGTAAGTGCACCTCTGGCAAAACAGTGATGGAGTGAATGATGATGAAAGTTTTTTTTTTTTTTTCAGGCCACCCTACCTTGGTGGGAAATGGCTGATGTGTTAATAAAAAAAAAATAAAAAAATTGCTTTCAAACACTTGCCCTTCACTGCCTCCAGCTTCCTTATGACAATGTTTAAGGCCCATGCCTCACACCCAGATAAAATTGTTGGTATCGCTCTACACTCTGGTACATTCCACTATTTGCCTCCATAAACAAACCTTTCTTTCCACAGATGCCTCAGTGCACCACCCACCTTTTTTTCCTCGTCTGTTTTATGGTTTACTTCATTTCTCATACACCCATCTGTTAGTGTGTTCACTCTTAAATCTCTAAATATATTCACCTCTCCATACTTCCTTCTAATAACCAATCTTTCATTGCAAGTCTGCCCTTTTTGTTATTTTCATCAGTGTGTTCTTTACTGTGTTCAGTCTTAATTGCCCTCTTTTATATACCCTCCCAAAGTCTTCTATTAACCTTTGCACCTTCTTTTCAAAATCTCCCGAAAGAACTGTGCCATTGTCAAATAGCAACTGTGACAGCTCCCACTTTGTATCAGATTCATTACTTTTTAATCCCACAGCTCTTCCCTAACACCCAAGTATCCTCTTCTTTTGTGACCCATCTATATGTTAAACAACCATGGTGAAATCATGCAGGCCTGTCTGAGGCTTACTTTTACTGGGAAATAGTTCTCCTTGCTCCTACATACCCTAACCTGAGCTTCACTATTCACATAAAACCTCTCCTGCTTTTATTTATCTCTCCTCTATTCCATATATTTGCAACATCTGCCACAATGCTCCCGTATCCACAGTATCATATACCTTTTCTGAATCCATAAATCCAAATAACAGTTTTTTACTTTTATCTCAGTATTGTAATTTTAGGTGTGACAAAAGTTTTGTATATACAGTACTATTATTGATTTCTAGCGATTAGCTAAAAATTCAGCACTCAAGAGCCTTATCAGAAACCATTTTTCTTATACCAGCAACCTAATTTTATGGATTTAGATTGCATTAAGCATCTTTCATAGCTACTTTAAAGAGAGATTACAGAGATAACTTTTTGCATTTATTTCAGACAATCTTCCCTCCTCACCAGTTGGCAGATATATATTGCAACTTTCAAATTTTATTGTAATAATGCAGGAGAAAAATATCTTTATCTGTGCCTTAGAAAATTGTCTTCAACTATTTTTTTCAGGTCATTAAATGAAGGGACAATGGATTTACTTCAAGAATTTGGGAACCTTCTTATCAATTTTTGGGTGGATGCAAAGGAACCCTGCCCAAACTTGCCTTTCACAGAAGAGGATTTAGCACAATATGTTGCGTCTACAAATGGTCGGCATTTCCTTCAGTTAACATTAGGTGAACTGGAAAGATTGCTTGCCCTGCTTATATCTGCAGTTAACAGTTAATACTTTATTATTGATTTAAAATTCATTTGATATTGATTTTACACGTTTTGACTTTTTTTTTTGTTTTTAACACATTGGCTGCCTCCCACCGAAGCAGGGTGACCCAAAAAAAAAAAAGAAACACTTACACCATCATTCAACACTTTCGCCATCATTTACACAATATCACTGTTTTTGCAGAGATGCCCAGATATGACAGTTTAGATGTCACTCCAAACAGCCTTTATCCCAAATTCCTCCTTTAAAGTGCAGGCATTGTACTTCCCACCTACAGAACTCAAGTCCAGCTAACCGGTTTCACTGAATCCCTTCACAAAATCTTACCCTGCTCACACTCAAACAGCTTGTCAGGTCCCAAAAACTATTCATCTCCATTCACTCCTATCTAACATACTCACACATGCCTGCTGCATGTCCAGGTCCCTTGCACACAAAACCTCTTTTACCCCCTCCCTTCATCCATTCCTAGGATGACCCTTACCCCTCCTCCCCTCCACTACAGATTTATACACCCTCCAAGTCAACCCATTTTGCTCTATCCTCTGTAAATGACCAAACCACCTCAGTACTGTATTTTATTCAGTATGTTTCTAGTCACATTATGGATGTTCAGGTTAGTTTTGTAAATATGTCAGCACATTTCTTAGAAGATACCTTGAGCTTCCATAGCATAGTTGATACTTATGAATATTTACATGAAATATGATTCTGTTTTAATTATATGTAATATGGTGCTTTCAGATGAATAATAAACAAAGTTGTACATTCCTTAAATTACAATCAATAAAGTATTGATGAAAATGAAAGAACACATTCATTCAAATATATATCATTTCATAATTAAGAATTTGTATTGCAGTGTTTTATATCAGTACGACCCCATTATCACGGACTCATTTGGGCCAGGAGCTTTGTGATGCATATCCTGTCTTGTCCTCATCCTCCTAACATGTGTATAGTAGTATACATATAAATATATGCAATTTAATTCTTTAACATTGAGGATTTTGAGGCTACATCATTATATTTCTTGAAGGATGTGTTAAACATAGCTGTTTTAACCTTCGTTGTCTTTGGAGAAGATGCTGTGCCTGGAACTGTAATGAATGTTAGGCTATGCATACCTGTTTTGCGGGTAGATGAGGTCCTGAGAAGGGAAATGAATGTTAGGTTAGGTATACCTCATCTAGGTAAACTTAACTAGTTTCAGTTCCTCTCCATGTAATAATAACAGCATGCCCTGCTACAATCCTTAACCTTTGAAAAAACAAATGCTAAGGGCACATTTTCTTTCAGATAGGTCCTCTTTGCATATACAGGTGCTCCTTGGCATATGATGGGATTACTTTCCAACAAACCCATCGTAAGTTGAAAATATCATATCAGAGATGAATATGATATGCTAAATAAATAAGTAAATAAATAACTACTGTCACTGAATGAGTAAATAAACAAATAATTACTCTTAGTAACTGTATACCAGCATTAAAAAGTATATAAATGAATACAAGTTACGGCTCATGAAATCATAATGACATGATTGTATGGTTGTATGGCTTACAAGTTACGGGCTTGCTGCCTTCATGCTGGGTAATTATCTCAAGTTACATCTCCAAAGTAACTGCTTTTGCACCATCGTAAAGTCATAGTATCATAAGTCGAGGACCACCTGTGCATGGGGAAGTGGAACAAAATTCTTCCTCCATAAGCCATGCATGTCATAAGAGGCGGCTAACATGCCGGGAACAAGGGGCTAGTAACCCCTTCTCCTGTATACATTACTAAAGTTAAAAAGAGAAACTTTCATTTTTCTTTTTCAGTCCCCCTGCCTTGGTGGGATACAGCCAATTTGTTGAAAGAAGAAGAATTAGTCTTGCCTTGTGTTATCACTATATATACTAAAGTGTGTTTAATGTGACAATAACTGAACACTTAGACATCTCACTCGAAACAAGCAATTCTTTGATATTCCTCACATTCACCTGAAACTCTGTAGAAACTTGATACTAATAAAAGGGTTAAAAATGTGGAATAACTCATCAGATGAGCTAAGCATTGTAATATATTTAATTCAAATGAAAACTGTTGGCTTAATCTGTTTTCTTGAAATAATTTTTAATTCTTCTTTCAACAAGCCAGTCGTATCCCACCGAGGCAGGGTGGCCCTATAAAGAAAAATGAAAGTTTCTCTTTTAAAATCTAGTAATGTATACAGGAGAAGGAGGTTACTAACCCCTTGCTTCCAGTATTTTCGTCACCTCTTACAACATGCATGGCTTATGGAGGAAGAATGCTGTTCCAATAATTTTTAATGTAACTCCTTAAATGGCTATTAAATTTATATTTTCAAGTTATAAAATATGCTATGTTCTTTATTTTTTTATAATTTAATCATATTTTCAGTCAATATTGCATCATTACTTCCCTATTTGCTCTATAATTCTCATAAGTTAGATTTCAGTTTTCACTAAGATTTGCATTACAATACAGTACGTATTTTATAATTTATAAATAAATTTAGTGTGTATTACATATACTGTATATACTGACATCCAGTGTATTTTTTTATTTTTTATTGTTGATATTAATCACAACATAAGTTTGTTGGAAAAGCTATGCGTAACAATATTTTTTCATTGTTTATTTCCCTGCAAAGCTTACAATGTGCGGTTTACATATTATAAAATATTAATTACAAAGAAGGCCACTAGCATGCCTAGCTAGTGGTTAGTTGTAGAAATAATGTATTTTCTTGGGAAGTAAGGTTATCAGTGTCATGTGGGAAACAGCTAGTGTGTTAATTTTTTTTTTGCAATAATGCTTGTAATTTTTTTTTTTTTTTTTTTTTTTTTTTCAACAAGTCGGCCGTCTCCCACCGAGGCAGGGTGACCCAAAAAAGAAAGAAAATCCCCAAAAAGAAAATACTTTCATCATCATTCAACACTTTCACCACACTCGCACATTATCACTGTTTTTGCAGAGGTGCTCAGAATACAACAGTCTAGAAGCATAAACATATAAAGATACACAACATATCCCTCCAAACTGCCAATATCCCAAACCCCTCCTTTAAAGTGCAGGCATTGTACTTCCCATTTCCAGGACTCAAGTCCGACTATATGCTTGTAATATATCCTTGAATTTATGCTCGACAGATTTATTACGTATGTTGGTGTACAGTACATACATATATACTGTGTATTTATGGGGAAGCAATAAATCTGTGAATGTTATACAGCATCTCAGAAATAGGCGATGATGAGGTTTGATCCAAGAAGGGGGAGGGTAGCTCCAATTTCTTGGATCAAAAGCCCTTGACAGGCATGCTTGTAGGGTGCTCTACAATCATAGTAACATCAAGGATGCTGTCTTGTGCACTATGCATTATTATACTCCAGGGGAAGCTCTAGACCCATAGAGATGATTATACCACTTGAGAAATGGGTGATAATTGGTTTTGATCCAAGGAAAATGAGGACTCCCAATTCCTTGAATCAAGAAAGGGGTCTTGGATACATAAATTGTCAGTGGCTGAAGTGTTTGGGAAAGGCTCTGCTTGTGGTTTAGAGATTCTCAAATCACAAAAGGGAACAAGAAATTGAGGATGTGTTACTATCATTATTAGTTTTATTATTGGAGAAAGCACTAACCTGTTTGGGTCAAACAGTGCTATCAAAGATGTACAGTAAATTTAAGTTTTCAGTGGTTTTCATTTTATCCTACTCACTGTATGTACTCAGGATTATACCCTCCATTATATGCATCAAGATACATGCCTTTATCATCACTGATGCTGTTGTATCAGTCTGATAAACTTTATTATGATTTTATATATTGAATACATATACAGTAATAAATAAAGGGAATGAATGAATTATGGTGAATGTGTTTCCTTTTCTGGTCAGTCTACCTTGGTAGGGAAAGGGCCAGTGTTAAAAAATAAAATGTATATATATGAACAGGTCTTTGACACTCCCACTTCATCATACTGGGACTGGTGTAATGTTGTACGTGAGGTGATATCTCAACCTTATAAGCCTTCTACTGTTCTATTATTTTTTCAGGCCCTTGATAATGTGAGAAATCACGAAAGCACTTGGACGTTCATTATTTTTCACAGTGGTTGTTTTGTATATTGTAATGTCACCTATTTACTGTGATATTATTACACGAACTTAGTAAATACTTTATCTGTATTTTGGGCTTCATTGTCAACAAGGCATCTCCTTAAGGGACCAGAGTTATGACAGGGTTGATATACTGAATTTTCAACACTGAAGGCACACTGGGACTAAGAAGACATGGTCACATTATTAAAGGTACAGTATTAAGATATATTAAGCAGATATATTGAGAGGACATATCAACTAAATAAGCAGAATGATGGACAAAAGGCTCGAACTGTGGTCCCAAAATTGGGACTACAGTTCAAGCCTTCATCCATCCTTCTGTTTATTCATTGACAGTCATTTATTAAAACTTAATCTGAGATTTAAGAAGGGACTTCCTCAGTGTGTGGGTCTTCCTGAAAACTTAACATGACTCAGCCCATTATCAATGCACTGCTCTTACCAGCTCCATCTATAAGTTGTTGATGTGCTGTTTGACCCTAGTGGGTTTAGCACTTGCTTTTGATTATAATAATAATGAACCATATGGTAAAGCTGTGTAGTATTTTGAGATCTGTAATTCATTTGTTTGGTTACTGAATGTTATTCCTCTGCTAATCAAGTCAGTTTGCATTGCACATGAGATCTCCCTCTATGAATCCCCTATTATAACTTGCCACATTGCAGAATTCCTTGGCCATTTTTGCAATTGCCATTTTGTTGTGAAAATATAAGATAACCTCTCTTAAGACTGTCTTGCAAGTTAAATCTACTCTAGATATTTCTTTCCTCCTGCAGAGCTGATTGACAGACCCTTTTTTATTTTCATTTGGCCTTGGCCTATGCAGTTATTTTATTCATGGAATCATGGGGAGGGGCTGAAGCTGAAGAAATCATACAGCACTTGGAGAATGGGAGGTAAGATAAGGTTTGTTTGGATTTTTAACCCTGGAGGGTTAGCCACCCAGGATAACTCAAGAAAGTCAGTGTGTCATCGAAGACTGGCTGTCTTATTTCCATTGGGGTCCTCAATCTTGTCCCCCAGGATATAACCCACACCAGTTGACTAACACCCAGGTACCTACTTGCTAGGTGAACAGGACAACAGGTGCAAGGAAATGTGTTGAATGTTTCCACCCTGCTGGGAATCGAACCCGGACCCTCAGCATGTGAAGCGGGAGCTTTGCCAACCAAGCCATGGGACCCCATAAACAGGTTTGATTCGAGGAAAGCATATCTAAAGTTCCTTGGATTATATTTAAGTTTCAGTTGATAACTTTATTATGGGGATTATCTAAAAAAAAAAAAAATTTTTGTTTCAATTATTTTTTTAAGAAAATATTTTTTTCAGAGGGATGTCAGGAAATATTTCTTCAGCCTCAGGGTGGGCAGTAAGTGGAATAATAATAATATCTTTATTTGCTACAAGTACATGTAATGGTACACAGGCCTTGTTGACATCAGTGACATAATACTATATAGAAAGCCTCTCAGAAAGCCTGGTCAGTTTTGTCCCAGGATGCAACCCACATCAGTCGACTAACACCCAGGTACCCATTTTAATGATGGGTGAACACAGACAACCGGAGTAAAGAAACACGCCCAATGTTTCTACCCTGGCTGGGAATTGAACCCAGACCCCTCGCTGTGTGAAGTCAGAGCTTAAGCCACCAGGCCACGGCGCCATAAGAATGACGTGGATGAGGTAATGAAGACAAGCTCCATACACAGTTTTAGCAGTATGAATGACAGAGCCCATGAGGGTAGAAAAGCATAAATATGTACAGCAGCAGGTTAAGAATCAGGCCCAGGAGCTAAGGCTCAATCCCTACCAACACAAATAGGTCGGTGAAAAATTATGTATGTACATATATATATATATATAGGTAGTAGGTTGGTAGACAGCAACCACCCAGGGAGGTACTACCGTCCTGCCAAGTGAATGTAAAACAAAAGCCTGTAATTGTTTTACATGATGGTAGGATTGCTGGTGTTTTTTGTCTGTCTCATAAATATGCAAGATTACAGGTATGTCTTGCTACTTCTACTTACACTTAGGTCACACTACACATACATGTACACGTTTATTTATACACACTCATCTGAGTTTTCTTTGATTTTATCTTAATAGTTCTTGGTCTTATTACTTTTCCTTTTATATCCATGGGGAAGTGGAATAAGAATCTTTCCTCCATAAGCCATGCGTGTTGTAAAAGTCAACTAAAATGCCGGGAACATTGGGCTAGTAACCCCTTTTCCTGTAAAGATTACTAAAAAGAATAAGAAGAAAATTGTCAAAGTGGGAAGTCTGAATGTGCGTGGTTGTTGTGCAAATGATAAGAAATAGATGATTGTGGATGTTATGAATGAGAAGAAACTGGATGTCCTGGCTTTAAGTGAAACAAAGCTGAAGGGGATGGGAGAGTTTCATTGGAGAGGAATAAATGGGATTAGGTCAGGGGTTTCAAATAGAGTTAGAGCTAAAGAAAGAGTAGCAATAATGTTGAAGGATAAGCTATGGCAGGAAAAGAGGGACTATAAATGTATTAATTCAAGGATTATGTGGAGTAAAATGAAGGTTGGATGTGAAAAGTGGGTTATAGTAAGTGTATATGCACCTGGAGAAGAGAGAAGTGTAGAGGAGAGAGAGAGATTTTGGGAAATGTTGAGTGAATGCGTGGGGAGTTTTGAACCAAGTGTGAGAGTACTTGTGGTTTGGGATTTCAATGCTAAAGTGGGTAAAAATGTTGTGGAGGGAGTAGTAGGTAAATTTGGGGTGCCAGGGGTAAATGTATATGGGGAGCCTTTAATTGAGCTATGTGTAGAAAGAGATTTGGTAATAAGTAATACATATTTTATGAAAAAGAGGATAAATAAATATACAAGGTATGATGTAGCACATAATGAAAGTAGTTTGTTAGATTATGTATTGGTGGATAAAAGATTGATGGGTAGGCTCCAGGATGTACATGTTTATAGAGGGGCAACTGATATATCGGATCATTATTTAGTTGTAGCTACAGTTAGAGTAAGAGGTAGATGGGACAAGAGGAAGGTGGCAACAACAAGTAGGAGGGAAGTGAAAGTGTATAAACTAAGGGAGGAGGAAGTTCGGGTGAGATATAAGCGACTATTGGCAGAAAGGTGGGCTAGTGCAAAGATGAGTAGTGGGGGGGGGGGGGGGTTGAAGAGGGTTGGATGAGTTTTAAAAATGCAGTATTAGAATGTGGGGCAGAAGTTTGTGGTTACAGGAGGGTGGGGGCAGGAGGAAAGAGGAGTGATTGGTGGAATGGTGAAGTAAAGGGTGTGATAAAAGAGAAAAAGTTAGCTTATGAGAGGTTTTTACAAAGCAGAAGTGTTATAAGAAGAGCAGAGTATATGGAGAGTAAAAGAAAGGTGAAGAGAGTGGTGAGAGAGTGCAAAAGGAGAGCAGATGATAGAGTGGGAGAGGCACTGTCAAGAAATTTTAATGAAAATAAGAAAAAATTTTGGAGTGAGTTAAACAAGTTAAGAAAGCCTAGGGAATGTATGGATTTGTCAGTTAAAAACAGAGTAGGGGAGTTAGTAGATGGGGAGAGGGAGGTATTAGGTAGATGGCGAGAATATTTTGAGGAACTTTTAAATGTTGAGGAAGAAAGGGAGGTGGTAATTTCATGCACTGGCCAGGGAGGTATACCTCTTTTAGGAGTGAAGAAGAGCAGAATGTAAGTGTGGGAGGTACGTGAGGCATTACGTAGAATGAAAGGGGGTAAAGCAGCTGGAACTGATGAGATCATGACAGAAATGTTAAAAGCAGGGGGGGATACAGTGTTGGAGTGGTTGGTACTTTTGTTTAATAAATGTATGAAAGAGGGGAAGGTACCTAGGGATTGGCGGAGAGCATGTATAGTCCCTTTATATAAAGGGAAGGGGGACAAAAGAGATTGTAAAAATTATAGAGGAATAAGTTTATTGAGTATACCAGGAAAAGTGTAAGGTAGGGTTATTATTGAAAGAATTAGAGGTAAGACAGAATGTAGGATTGCAGATGAGCAAGGAGGTTTCAGAGTGGGTAGGGGATGTGTAGATCAAGTGTTTACATTGAAGCATATATGTGAACAGTATTTAGATAAAGGTAGGGAAGTTTTTATTGCATTTATGGATTTAGAAAAGGCATATGATAGAGTGGATAGGGGAGCAATGTGGCAGATGTTGCAAGTATATGGAATAGGTGATAAGTTACTAAATGCTGTAAAGAGTTTTTATGAGGATAGTGAGGCTCAGGTTAGGGTGTGTAGAAGAGAGGGAGACTACTTCCCGGTAAAAGTAGGTCTTAGACAGGGATGTGTAATGTCACCATGGTTGTTTAATATATTTATAGATGGGGTTGTAAAAGAAGTAAATGCTAGGGTGTTCGGGAGAGGGGTGGGATTAAATTATGGGGAATCAAATACAAAATGGGAATTGACACAGTTACTTTTTGCTGATGATACTGTGCTTTTGGGAGATTCTAAAGAAAAATTGCAAAGGTTAGTGGATGAGTTTGGGAGTGTGTGTAAAGGTAGAAAGTTGAAAGTGAACATAGAACAGAGTAAGGTGATGAGGGTATCAAATGATTTAGATAAAGAAAAATTGGATATCAAATTGGGGAGGAGGAGTATGGAAGAAGTGAATGTTTTCAGATACTTGGGAGTCGACGTGTCGGCGGATGGATTTATGAAGGATGAGGTTAATCATAGAATTGATGAAGGAAAAAAGGCAAGTGGTGCATTGAGGTATATGTAGAGACAAAAAACGTTATCTATTAAGGCAAAGAAGGGCATGTTTGAAAGTATAGTAGTACCAACACTCTTATATGGGTGTGAAGCTTGGGTTGTGAATGCAGCAGCGAGGAGGCGGTTCGAGGCGGTGGAGATGTCCTGTCTAAGGGCAATGTGTGGTGTAAATATTATGCAGAAAATTCGGAGTGTGGAAATTAGGAGAAGGTGTGGAGTTAATAAAAGTATTAGTCAGAGGGCTGAAGAGGGGTTGTTGAGGTGGTTTGGTCATTGAGAGAGAATGGATGAAAGTAGAATGACATGGAGAGCATTTAAATCTGTAGGAGAAGGAAGGCGGGGTAGGGGTCGTCCTCGAAAAGGTTGGAAGGAAGGGGTAAGGGAGGTTTTGTGGGCTAGGGGCTTGGACTTCCAGCAGGCTTGCATGAGCATGTTCGATAGGAGTGAATGGAGACGAATGGTATTTGGGACCTGACGAGCTGTTGGAGTGTGAGCTGGGTTATATTTAGTGAAGGTATTCAGGGAAACCGGTTATTTTCATATAGCCGGACTCGAGTCCTGGAAATGGGAAGTGCAATACCTGCACTCTAAAGGAGGGGTTCGGGATATTAGCAGTTTGGAGGGATATATTGTGTATCTTTATACGTACATGCTTCTAAACTGCTATATTCTGAGCACCTCTGCAAAAACAGTGATTATGTGTGAGTGAGGTGAAAGTGTTGAATGATGAAAGTATTTTATTTTTGGTGATTTTCTTTCGTTTTGGGTCACCCTGCCTCGGTGGGAGACGACCGACTTGTTGAATTATATACATACATACATACATTATATATATATATATATATATATATATATATATATATATATATATATATATATATATATATATATATATATATAGCAAAAAATATAAATATATATATAAATATATTTATATATATATATATATATATATATATATAGAGAGAGAGAGAGAGAGAGAGAGAGAGAGAGAGAGAGAGATAGATAGATAGATAGATAGATAGATAGACAGATATATAGA